>NW_021636335.1:600000-864996 GCF_004799145.2 Neltuma alba
GGAAATTAGGGACAGAATTTGTTAATCAACTATTGTTTTTGTAGTGCATGATATGAATGTTGAAAAAGTACTACTAAGTGCATTTTTTAAAATAAAATATAATTTGTTTTCAAATAAAAAAGTAGAGTTATTTTTTCAAATGTTTTAATGCCGTGCATTAAGTGCATTTGTTTTATTAATTATTTTAAATAAATATAATTTTTTCGGGAAAAAAAATACATTTGACAATTTTGGGACATTTGACTGAGCTTATAAAACAAATAAACTAAAAATATATTTCTAATTATTTTTAAACAAATATTTTAAATTGTTTGTTATTATTTTAATTTGTCTAAAGAATAAATCATTTTCACTAAAAAAACAGTGAATTAGCGACGGAAACAAATTCCGTCGCAAATTAGTGACGGAATTTACGACGGAATTCGTTCCGTCGCAAATTAGCGACGGAATTTGCGATGGAAATTCCGTCGCTAATTTTTTTGACAGATTAGCGACGGAATTTCTGTCCGTCGCTAAATTCCATCGCTAATCCGTATTTAGCGACGGAATCTTTTTCTGTTAGACAATTCCGTCGCTAATTCGTCAAAAAAATTAGCGACGGAAATTCCGTTGCAATTCCGTCAGAAATTAGCGACGGAATTTGTTTCCGTCACAAATTTCGTCGCAAAGTTTAAGAAAATAAATTACATAGGATATATATACAAGTAGGAAAATACTGTTTATCATAATCTATTTAAATCATTTAATTTTTTATATAAATAATTTATTAGATTTTATTATAGTAGTTATTTTTTGAATTTTTTGAATAACAAGATTTTTTGACTAATTGTAATGATTTTCTTCAAATATATAAACCACATATACATATATAATATAATGTAATATAATATATATATATATATATATATATTAAATTGTATATCTTATCAATGTTAATTAAAAAATAAATTTAAAAAATATTTATGAAAAATTATTTATGATATAAAATTCAAAATTAGTGTTGTTAGAAATTAAAATTATATTTAAAAGATTTTTAAAAAATAAAAAATTATAAAAATAAGAAAACAAATATTTAAAAATTATTTTTTCATTAAAATAGTTATTATTAAAATTATCATATAGTATATTTTTGGTTTTTAATAATATATATATGTATATATAATTGTTTGTGTAAAATAATATAATATATATTTAATTTTGCATAATAAGTCAACAGGTTCATTGCAGCTCAATTGGTAAAGCCGCACATGCGCACGGAGGAGGTCCTGAGTTCAAACCATGGAGAAGTCACTTTGAGAAGGAAATTATGTGGTGGTGACACGTGGCGCACACGTGGCAGGCAGAGGTGAGGTGGTAGGCACACGTGGCATGCAGAGGTGTGACACGTGGCGCACACGTGGCAGTAGATGTGAGGTGGCAGCGACACGTGGAGGTGGTCTCAGTGATGACGTGGCAATTGGTAGAGGTGCCACGTGGCATTTTATTTTATTTTTTAAAAAATCGAGTTAGCGACGGAAAAAATTCCGTCACTAATCCGTTCCGTCGCTAATCCGTCGCTAAATGCAAAATTCCATCGCTAAAACCATGTTTTTTTGTAGTGCTCTTTGAACAGACTGAATTTATATGATCTACGTACAAAAAGATGTTTAAAGATGCCACATCCGTGGTTGTGAAGATCTCATGCTCAACACATACACTATTACCCAAAGAGAAGATAATTAAGTAGAATGATAAACCATTGCTTTAAGTTTAATAAAGCGGCTATTACCCCTCTTGGAAAAAGATTTGTACCATAGTAGAAAGTTAATTATCCTACTCGTATAACCACTCGGATTTTGTGTTATAGCAAATCATCTCCAAAATAAATAACCAAAAGCTTCCTAATGATCAAAGACATCTTTCCTATGCATATCATTGCGTATCTCTTCTGTCCCAAATTACATATAAGTGTGTAGGAGTAAACAAATTATGATTTTAAAATAATTTTACGATATATAAAATTAGTAGATAAAAAGAGTTTTGTCCTGGTTTGAGTGAAAACACTTTTTAAAGTGATTTTAGATAATCCTAAACACCAAGACCAAAGTAATTCCCCTAAACTTCATTTTTTCTATCTAAGATGTGCAAGTCACCTTGTAAGCCACACAACCATCAGTCGTTCTCCCACCAATTCATTACTTACTTTTTAATCATGGTTGGAGAAATGAACCAAAAAGCTCTTAACCACAAATATGAGAGGAACAAAGGATCAATGGGTTCTTCTTTCGAGGGAGAGGACATGCTTAGTATAGTCACATCAGACACTCAACGAAGACTATTGTGAAATTGTTTTATAAGATTTTAATCTACTTTACCTTTAATATTTATTAATTTTGTCCTCAAGTAATCTCTGTAGTGATTGCATATGCTAAGGACTTACTATCAATGGGTAATTCAAACATACATGATTAATAAGAGTATTTGAGAAAGGACATTATCTATTTACTACAAATAACTTAACTAACTTTCTTAAACTCACCAAATTATTCGATTAGATCTTATATTAAGGACTGGAGGTAGTATGTATATCATATATGATCTCCTTAGCAATGTACTACCTTTGGTTCTTAATATAAGAGCTAGTTTGACTATTAATTTGATTTTAAATATAAGAGCTCAATCCATTTTGTCTTTCATATTTATCTATTTTTTTTAAAAATAGTTCTTGCAATAGTTGTACATGTTAATCATTTGACCAAATAATAGTTCTAGCTAATACATATTATTTGTAAGGTATTTTAAGAAAGATAACACATATTTATTACAAATAACTTATTCAACAAATTTGTTTACTCTACTGGCTCTTATATTAAGGACCAGAAATAATATTGTATAATGTATGTTTATGTTTCAATTACTGTCGGCTGTTGATTGTGGTTTTACATTTTGACTCAGCCATGTATAAATTGCTAATTATATATATATATATATATATATATATATATAAGATCCTCATATGTCTTTCCCCTTCTAGTTTTTTTTCAAAGAATAATTCCTAATGGTTCCGTGGAAATTAAATCACTTCAGGGGACCATTTCGCATGTCTTTCTCCTTCTACTTTTTCCAAAGAAAGAAATCATGCTTAGCTTTTGTGGTCTACGAGGATCAAGGCCCTCCGAGGACCTGACTTTGGGTCGAAGAGGACGACACGTGGCGCCGTCTGCGAATCAAACTGATGTCTATGTCTATTATTATTATTATTTTTTTTTACCATCAAAGAGCATGACTCCCTCATGAAATTAAAAATCAAATTGTTGGTTTCTGACTAGATTGATTGTCATTATATATAAATATATATATATATATATTTCATGGAAACAAACATTTTACTTTTTATTCTTTCTTATGTGCCAAAGCCTTTGTTTTCTTTTCCTAACATAGAGTGATTGAATCTTTGTACGTTAAAGAGGACCCCAGATGGAAGGAAAAAAATGAGAAATATTTTAAGATTATCTGGATAGATCATTATTATGTGCATAAGTGATGAAATTTAAATGTCGAATAATTTGTTTAAGTGATGATGGCGGCCAGTATCGTTTATGTCAAGTGGAGTTGATAAAAATTTAAATGTTACATTATATTATCTGGTTTAATGGATGAGAAGATCTAGAGACAAAACAATTACAATAAAGATACTATTATGCCCTTATTAAATCTAAAATTTTTCCTCTGTTTATAAAATAAAATAGTTACATTATTGATGGAGCGATATCTTATTAGTTTTCCATTTATTTTCAGGGTTTATTTTGAATTATTTGAAATTATCATCATTTTATGATTTATTTGGATTTATCAGTATTTTAGGATTTTTCATTATTAGAATATAGCTTATAGTTACTTTTCTCTCCCGGCTTTCCTTCTCTACTTCTCTTTTCTCTCTAATTTCTTTCTTGTCCTTTCTCGTTCTACTTCAATTTTAATATCAGTGTCTCAATCTTGTCCCTTGTTTTATGGATTTCAACATTTTTCACCTACATGATTCTTATATAATTCTATTTTTTTATAACATAATTCTATTATTTATTATAAATATTTTTTATATTAATTCTTTATTCAAAAAAATTATCAGACTAACTTTATTCGCAAAAATGGCCTTTAACACTGGTTTTTTTTTTTTTTTTTACCAGAACACTGGTTTTTATACTAGGACAGATACAGCCAGGATAGAAAATCATTATCTTATATAGTTTGCGTCACAACTAGGGGTGTAAATGGTCGTAATTTTTGTTTTTTGGAAATAATTATGATCTGTAATCTCGTCATTACAAATACCCAAAATCAGCTAAAACATTTTTAATCGAGAAAGGGTACATGAACGGAGTTTTGTTGAACTTTTTTCCATGCATGCACACAATTGGTCATAATTAATAGTTTTCACTTACACAATACTATAATATAAATATATATTATTTATTATAAATTATTTAATTAATATATTCATGCCTTTTTCAAAAGACTTTATTGGACTAAATTTATTGTCTAATCTTATCATAAATTTTAGCATCGATTTAAATATTTCTAATAATATAATACCAAAAACTAAATTTTATTATAGGATATGCGAATATGATTACTTTATGTTCATTACTTTTTTTACACGCCAGACGTACGAAAAGAACAATTCAGCTTTGTTTTAATTTTGAGAATCAAGGTTCTTGCCATCATTTTCATATCATTACCTAATTAAGCCTCTTTAATTAATGAATTAATTAATTGGTAAAAAATAAACTTTATTAAGACAAATGCCATAAAATATGGAACCACGTTCACACTATAGTAAACACCTGGATAGCATACTATCATAGTACAAAAAAGTAAAGCATTTTTAAATGGACGTAACAAATAGATCTACATTTTAATATAATTAACATCGTGCCACATACTAATTAAAAAAAATACTTCTAGATCATAGCAGCAATAGTTCATCAAAATAATAAGCTTGTTTCCTGTTGTTTTAATTTGATTTCAGTTTCATTGAAAAAAAACAAAAGAAACAAGGGTTGTCAGATAAGCATGGCCATAAAGTCATGTGCATGCAAAAACGTGATAAGGCATGATCATAAAGTTTTAAGGGGAAATATGCTGAAGGATCAATATGAAAAGCTAATTTTGCTTAAATACATCAAAATTATGAATTTATTGTACAACCCCGGAAATAAGGGAGCGTAGAAGGAGGAAATTGAAGAGCATTTTAGTTCTTTTTTCTTTTTGTAATTTTATTTTGTGTAAAGTCAAAGCATTCTCAAGTCACTTTGGCTTTAAAACTAATTTCTATTAGGTTGAGAACGTTAAGATTAAAGCTCTCTCATACACTTCTTGGAATTTAAACTTGTGTTTTCTTATAATGAGGTGAGACAGCTTATCATTTTAATCAACAGCTTATTGGTTGTAATTTTTTTTATTGTAAAGGACCAAAGTATTTTAAAATAGTTTTAGAAATTATAGTTTTTCACTTAATTAGTTTCTGAATAAAAAATAATTTGAAAATACATATAATTTCACCTTATTTTTAATTATGTATATTTTTTCTTTATCTGATTTTTTGGGAGAACTGCTATAAAGTCCTAAGAAATAAAATTGCTAAAAAGTCTAATAACAAGTTAGCAATATGTAATGACAAATTTGAATTCAAAAAATAACAACATGTTTCAATTACTCGCTTCTTCTAATTGAAACTTTTTAATAATATTTTTTAAAGATTTTATAGTAATTTTTTCCTTTTTTGGACACCGTTTTGGGTTTAACCTGGGATCCGTACGTCCCTGCATTGATGGATTGATTGCAATATATACTGTCTCCTTTATCACATCAATCATAAATTATTTCTTATATATATTGTCAAATAATTTTAATTTTCAATTATGCATGTTCTACTAACAAAGCGAGAGATCCAAAATAGTAAATAGCATTCTAAAAATAAAGCATTTTAGATCTTAAAATTAACGGAAATAATACAATTCATATTCTGGTGGGGTTTTCCTTTTCTGAAAGTGAGATAATGATGAAACCAAAGCAAAATAATTATGTGATAAAAGTAATTTTTGCTCTAGAAGTTTTCGCAAAAAAAATACTTCAAGAAATTTTTTTTAGAACAATGTTATCTCAGAAATTAAAAAATCATAACAGTATTGCTCTGCCCTAACAGATTCAAAAGGTCAATGTTTTTTGACCACCCTATGGTTTGGTAGCATGCCCATGTGGCATTCAGCTCACTTTTTTTTTTTTTCACAACTTGCTGCAAAAAATTTAAAAAAAAAAATATTGTAGAAACTCTCTCCTCTCTTGGACATGCTTCTGCTCCGAACTCTTGTGATACCTAGTTCAATCTCTCCCTCTCCCTCTGAAATTCTCAGGCCTCTCCCCTCCTGTGTTCCACCACCCATACTTGGTATGTTGCCATCTTTTCTCTCTTTTTCTTGCCTTCTCCACCTTTGCCAATCACCGATCTCTATCGTCATTAACTCCAACGAACCACTTCCACTTGGTTCATCTTTGCTGCCACTCGCAATGACAATCAAAGCCCCTTTAGCACTGAGACTCAAAGTTGTGAGCATTTTCTCCCTCCCCATCGCTGGATCTCTACGAACCTAACAACCCCTCTACCATTGGAAGTTGAAGTCAAAGAAGATGAGAGGAGGCGTCGACAATAGTGGAGAGACCTCCCAGTTCTTCTTCTTTACCCTACTATTTACATCCTCTGTCAGCGAGGATGGTGGATTTTGCAGGAAATGGTGGATTAAGTTCATGATATCCGCGGCGACGTTAGTGGTGTTCGTGTACTAGAAAACGCAGAGGGAGGTAAAGAAAAAGAGGGAAGCAAGTTGAGGCCAAAAATTTTTTAGGGAGGTAAAGAAAGAGGAGGAAGCGCGCTTTTAATTGAGTTGAGCTTGCAAAGGGAAAAATTTTAATTCCTTGCTCGAAAGTTCTGAGTGGTCAGAAATTTCTAGAATATAACTTCATAATTGACAAACCTATGTTTCACATGCATTTCATATCTCTTTGGATGGTTTTTGTCATTATTTTGGTCCTTAATTGCATTATTTGAGTATAATTCATATTAGAATGTTTTATCTTGAACTAGGGCATAATAGGGGCAAAATTATCATAATTGTGATTAATTGATCTTTAGGACAATTAATGCTACCTTATTTTTAAATTTTGATTGCAGGTTTTGGGAGAATTAAAAATAAAAATAAAAAAAAGAAAAAAAATTAAAATAAATAAATAAATAAATAAAAAGAAAAAATAATAAAAAGGGCCACAGTAGTAAAACGGTGCGTTTTACTACCTACCCTAAACTTATCATCACTGTCTTCATTCAGCAAACAGAGAGCAGTGGGAGGACAGCGTGAGCAAGAATGAAGGACCAAAGGATTGCGATAGAGGAGACTAGAGGAACTCGATGGCAAAAGCACGATCTTGAGCCATTCTCTCCTATTACAACCATCTTCATCTCTGCTAAATCTTCTTGGTAGCAGAGAGATAGTGGCATAGATGAGTAGGGTAGAGAGACAGAACGAAGGACCAGAGTCGACAGCGTGAGGAAGAACCAGAGAGACTCACAGGAAATCACACCTACACTCCTCCATTCTCATTCTCGCCAATCCAAACCATTGCTTCACCATCATCTTCTTCTTTTCCATCTCCCCTCAATTTCTTCATCAAATTGTCACCCACCTTCTACCATTACTATCACCACATCTCTCTCTCTCTCTCTCAACCATAACCATAGGTGACCATCTCTGTTCCTTTCATGACCGCCAACGACCTCCATTCCATTCACTATCATCTTAGAGAGGTGACAGAGGAAGAGGGGAATCGCCAGCTTCACCATTCCATTTAATCCAGCATCGTCTTCATCAACCCTCTCGGCCTCCTTCATATTTCACTTGAATCCGTCCCTTCAGCTCAACTTGCATGGTTGCTTGGTGCTTCATACGAGTTGTATCTAAATCGGGTTCCATGAGTAGCCAAGTTCATTGCCTCTTGGAGATGAAGCAGTGGCTGGAGTTCTAGAAGCTAATAGGGGAATTAATTTAATTCAATTCATTTTCTCTGATCTAAATTTGGATTCTCTGGTTGCAGAATGGTGCTGTGTAATGTTAGAGACTGAGATTTCAATTGATTATCTCTGTTGAATTGAGCACTTGTGATTGTGATTGAATTTTGTAGCTTAAATGTTACGTTCTTGTATTCCCTTTTGTGAGTTTATTGATATTGTACTGTTTTGCACGTTAGCAACGATGATACAATTGATTTAAGCTTGCTTTTGAGTGTCTCATTTGAACATTCGATTAATGCCTCACTTGAGCATTATTCTTTAAAAGGAACGAGCTAATTGATTTAATCACAGTTGCACTCTAAGTGGTTTTAAATAGTAACTTAAGAGGTGCTTACTAACTACAGTAGTAGGAGTAATCACTAATTATAATTGCTAGACCCAAACGGTGTTTTGGGATTTTCCATTAAGACTTAGTGTGTTGTTTTTAACTCCCAAAATATTTTGAACAATTAATCCATTTCCAAGAAGCATTCATCTCATACATTTTATCATATCCATTCCCATTCATTTTTATAAAAGAAAATATAAAAAAATAGTAGTTTAGATTTATTCTATTACATCTTTAATAGTTAGTAAAGTAAAATTAATTTTCAAAACCCAAAACCTTTTTGGCCTATCAATTTATTATTTTAAATACTTAGTTTACTTAGGATTTCTTTAGAGGCCTCCTAAAGTAAATATGACCTGGATCGTGTACTGTATTATATTAATTCGGTTAATTTTTGAAATAGACCTAAGGCAACCAATGGTTAGTTCTTCAATAATCTCTGGAAATTTTTTTTGAGTTTTTCTTCATATTTGCTACTTGGATTTTATTAGGATTTCATGTTTGTTTGTTGTTTCTGGGAAAAATTTGGATATCATAATCTTTGTTGATGTTTTTGTTGATTTTAATGAAGTTTATAACAAAAGTGGAAGGAGATCAGAAACTGGAAGCACAATCATGGGGAAGAAAGATTTTCTTCTTCTTCTTCTTCTTTTTTTTTATTGAAATGAGGGATGGTCGTCGGCGAAGAGGTGCTTGCCAGTGAAGGAGAAGATGATAGTTAGGGACGATGGATTTTGGGATTTTTTGACTAAAAAAGGTGGTTTTTCCATTCCATCTCCATATTACACATGTACTTGCTAGTTGGACATTCTTCAGCTAGCTACCTGCCAGCGTTGCATTTTGGAGTGACACCCTGTCACTTAACGGAAAACATTAGGGATCGATCCATTCGAGGTGATATTACTCCAATTTTTCAATTTTTAGGACACTCTTGCTCCAAAAAAGAAAAAAACTTTCTGGCGATCTGTGCTCTTTTATGAAAACTTTTGGAGCAACAATAACCTTTATCTCAATAATTATTGTTAACCTCTGTTGGGAATTTAATATATCCGATTAAATTTCCTTGTCCCTCCATGCTATGACATAAAATAATTAATGGATAAATTAAAGCAACAGAAAAAAGCAAAGTGATGAAGTTTTGATACATGACCATTTCCTTAACTGGAATTTACTTAGTTCAGCCAAAAAAATTCGAGTAATGATAATAACTAAACCAGCCTATAGAATAATAAGGAAACAATTATTTGAACCCTAGAATTAACATCTTATTCAAGTATTGTTTCCTTTATATTAGTGTGTTATGGCTAGATCCCTCGGGTTCTCAAGTTTGAGTCTCATAAGAGATACCTATGGTGGGAGGGGCAATCACGAATCCCACACCGGATTAGTCATTTATTTGGATAATTGGCACTAGAATTTAGGATAAGCATCGGATACCAAATAATAGGAGAAAAAGAAAAAGATTTGTGTGTTGTGGCTCAAAGAGAGGAATAGCAAGCTGTGTGGAATAGAGGATCCATTGTTGTATCATGAAGAAAAGACTCGTTGGATCATATAGTGCCGACATATTGTTAGATTAGAGATTTAGTGGGAATCGTCTTGTTGTGCACCTTATGTCCTAAGTATTAAGCACTTTAGTCTATTTTTTCTGTTAGGGTTGATTTCTGCTTTAATAGTGGTCCAATGCTATCTCCAAAATCTTTACTTACCATGTCGAGGACAAAGAAAGAGGTACACCTCAATCTCCACTTATTGAACCATTTCTTTTTTTTAACAAAAAAATTATATGGACGGAAGATACTCCCACAGAAACTCTCTGCCTCTCATTATTCTCAATTATTTCACGCTTTCCAAATGCATGGTTTCTAAGGTTCATTTGTTGATATGTTACTTTCTTCCCTTTTGTCAATGTCCCTTAATTATATATCTTTTCATCATTGATCAGGAAACCATGTTTTTATATAAAAATACTCCTTCCGATTTTAAATATATGAGTTAGTTGAAGAGTACTTTTTGATCCTAAATGTGTTACTCCCTCTCATCCTTAATGCAAGAGCTGCTTAATCAATTTGGACAGATTAAAAAAATCAAGTAAATTAATTATGACAAATGTAATGTGATCTTGGTTTGCATTGTCAATCATGATAGTTTCTAATGCAAATGATTAAAGTGGATCTTGCAGAGAAACCAACACATATTTATTATAAGTAATTAACTTAATTAATTTTTTTAATATTTGTAAATTAGTTATCTAACTCTTACGTTTAGGATCAGAGGATGTGGACCTCTCATGTGGATTCCAATCTCCTTAATAATATTTAGCCGTTTTTTCCTTTCTTGTCGTTAAGTGGCCAGGTGTTTCCAGTTTGCACAGTTACAAACTTCTTCGACCATAATCCACATCTTCAAATTCCGCTATTATTGTACGAAGCTTTCCTTGCCACGAATGCTCCCAAATATTGCGATGTTTGATTGGAAACCATATATTGTTAGGTGATGTGTATCATAGTTAGTAGGAAGGAAAAAGGATAACTACACACACACCTATATGATTACCTTTTATAGCTCATTATTGGGCCAACCTCCTTCCCATCACCTTGTATCACTTTACTGAGTGCTCTGTGAATCTCTAGTGAAATGAGAGTAGATAGAGAAGGGAAAAAGATTGACCACCTTAATAAAACTATTTTGTAGGATCCCTGAGGATATTGTATTTGATTAATTCCTCCAATTGTAAATCCCAAAACCCGTTTGATGCGGTTAATATGGGTATACTACGAATTTTGCAATCTTAGACATCATGACTAGCTAGGTATTTGTTTGTTAGTGACGATTCTGTGTCTGTTAAACTCGCACTCGTTTATATTCTTGATTTTGATGCTTATTTATACAATAAATTTTTGTTCTTCGGCCTAAAGCTCATATCATGTCTAGCTAACCGGGGAAGAACTCAATATACTTTCACACACTTTCATTTTTTGTGCAATTTTCAGTTTGATTGAGCTAATTATTCGCTGCTACAGATTTACCCATATTTGACACTTAATGCTTGATGGTTAAAAGAAAAATCGTCAAATATGATGAGAGGAAGTTGGGGCAAATTTATATTTGACTATTATTATGGTAACCATCAAGTATATTTAACCAATATTTGATGGTCTAATAAAACAATCCTCGAATAGGATTGCAAGTTCCAGTTATTTGTTTAATTTTTTTTTAATTTACATATTGTAATTATTTTTGTATGGAAGTTACACTTGAAATGATTCATGCGTGAATGCTTGGTTGTTGGGTTGCATTTTCTAGTTATTGAAATGAAGCTACGAAAATACAGTGGTTTTGTGGATAGGGTTACTATATTTGGTCCTCTACCCAGTTCGCTTGTAATTAAAATAATGCATGATAATATTCTTCAAATTGAATAAGCGAATTGGATAATTACGACTAGTTGATATATGATATTAACTTTGTGTCCGAGAATAACAAAATTTTTAGTCCCCGAAAATTTCCTCAATTATAGATTTGATATTGAAGATTAAATCTTATTAATCAAGCAGTTTGATGGTCATATAAAATTACACTATATGTGTATATCTATAATTATATGTGGATATGTTTGATAAAAATTCATTAATTTGATCAATCTTTTCGAAGTTAAGAATTGGCTTTCTGCTAATACTGTTGTTCTTGTGATTAATTGTGATTACTATATTGTTGTGTTACAAGCGGACACTAAGTTCAAGAAATATTTGTTTTTAAGCTATTATGTTGCCGAATATTTTACAAGTGAAATGGTACATGATTGAAAAAAATTTATTTCAATTAGTAATGGTATATGGTTTGGGTTAATCATTACTAATACCTAGCCACCACTACTGACTGGTTTGTATTGTTAATTAATTAATTAGCAATACATTAGGTTTGTTCACTTGTGACTGAGTTTAATTCAGGAAGCAAGTAGCTTGTGACTCATTGACTCATTCCCTATATTTCTCTATCTCTCCAAATATCAATCAGTCATTAATAACTCCCTTTTATATGGTTCATGCGAGATGGAGAATGAATGGGTAGTGTCTACCAGTCACCTATATAAGAAGTACTGGGATGGACTAGGAGATTTCATTAGGTATCCAGTTAGGCATGTCAAAGAAACCACTATAATTATTTACCCTTATGCAAAGTGTGATCTTCCGGAGCTAGTTCCTCCATCCACTTGTGAGGATCATTTAGATCAAGATTATGGAAACAATAAAAGTTATAATCGTTAATGAATAAAGTATGATGAGATAGGCAATGTGGTTAATAGTAGCTAGGCTTGACGTAAGTTGTGGATCACCTAACTTCGATACAAGTACAAATAAGGCAGACTATCTTGAAAATATGACCAAAACAACTAAAGGAAAATTGGAGGATTGTTCATAATGTTTAAGAGATTGAAAACTGATGTGTAGAAGCCTTCGAATGGTGGGCGTATTGAATTCACAATTGTTTGCAATGTTGGGATTTCACAAGTTGAAAGCAAGAAATGGATAAAGAGACATGAGCTCCACAAAATTGCTTTCACTTGTAAAAGAAATAGTACCGAAAGAGAACAAGCTTTCAAGCCGAGTGTATGAAGCAAAATAGATATTATGTCATACTGACCTAAGCTACGAGAAGTTACATAATTGTTCTAACGATTGCATTAAAAAAAAAAAAAGTTACATGCTTATCCCAATGAGTACATGTTATGTAAGGAAAAAAACATGAATCATTAACTAATAAGTCTCCTAAGTATATATAAAAGCCTCACACTATGAAGAGAATAGGAAAAGTCTAAAGAAGGTATTATAGTTATTTCCCATTTAGGCGCATGTGTAGCAATTTAGAATATTAAAAAAAAAATTAAGGTGACATGTAAATGAAGAGATTATAAATGGCATTATTCAGTATTCTACTGATTCTTCTAAATGGAAGAACTTTAACTTTGACTACCTTGAATTTGACCCAAAAAAAAAAAAGATAAGAACCTACGTCTTGTATTATCTACTAATAAGAGGCAATTAAAACACTCTAGGAACAATTTTCATTGATCAAAAGTCAATTCAAAAGGCAGAAATTAGTAACTAGACACTAGTATGGTTAATTCTGACCCCTTGTGCTCATATGATGGGAATTCTCTCGTCATATTATTGTTGCTTTTTCTTATTTTTCTCTTTTCTCATTTAATTCTCGATTCAAATATTTTCCATTATTTTTTACTCTTCTTCTGAATCAAATTAATTAAAATAATTAAATCTGTTGCCTCCATGTGATTATTTTTATTACAAAGATTGACCCTGTCTATTCGTATATAGGAATGAGCCGATCGATCACTTATAATTATCCTTTGCGATTCTCCCACGATCTCCCAAGGTTTCTTAGACTTAGCATCATGTTTAAAATTCCATTTCCTTCGTCATGAAGCGTTTTGTGTATCATGACGCATCTTCCAGAAGGTGTGTGGAGTGGAGAATCCATTATCATGGAGAAATAATAATGACTATTAGGATCGTTGAGACATGATAGTTGGAGATAACTAATTAGTGGGAATCGTCTTGTGTTACACGTAATATAATGGCCTAATTTTAAGTACTGCATTCTACTTATTTAATTATTTTTGAGATGTTCAACTCGCACTTACTGGTGCCTATATTTAATATTATTCTTCATTCCTCATACTTATATTTCATCCTTTGAGATTAATCTACCACGTCCTCCCATGGGTTCTAAAACTTAGTATCACCTTTAAAATTATATTTCCTCAAATTTGTATCAAATCATGCAGACATTTTTTCGGGCTGATACACGACAAGAATAAAATCTTTAAAGAACAAGTTTTTAGCACACGTTATTAGCAGGAGAATAATAATATGGGACCACAAATAGGACAATATATTCTACTAAAAACAGGGGAAATTTTTCGAATATTCTATTTGAAGCGGGAGACTCACTAGAATGAGGAGGCATACATGAGGACATATTGGTTTATTGGAAAGAAATAATTGAGGAAAAAAAATTGGCCACCGTCAAAAATAGATTTTGTAGGTTCCTTGGATTGCAAGCGTTTGTGTTTGGATTAGTGGTAGGAAGAAATTTTTTTGAATAAAACTGATTTACAACAATTGCTTACTAGATACTCCTTTAAATAGCTTATGACTAAATCAACATTTGTCAAAAAACATATTTTAACATTATTAAGACGTGTGTTTGGATATTTTTAGGAAAACCATTTTTATCATATATATAATTGATTATAAATTCAGCCCAAAAGAGTAAATTCTCGAATTGTGAGTCCTAGGAATTTTACAATCTTTCCATAACTTTAAATTTGTTGATTAGTATCGATTCTTTCCGTGTTAAACTCGCACACATTTTGTGAATATCCTGGACTCATGATGCTTATATTTGTCCTTTGAGAATGTCCCCAGGGTTCTTAGAGTCAATTTCACATGTAAAATTCCAAAATTCCTTTATCATGAAGAATGTTGCGTATATATTGTGACGCATATCTGGGAAGAGAGCTGTGTGGAGTAGAGAATCCATTATCATGAAGAAAATACTCTTTAATGTAATTTGGACCGTTGTGACATGATGATTGGAGATAACTCATTAGTGGGAATCGTCTTGTTGTGCACATAGTGGCTGAATATTAAATACTATCTCTAATTTTTAATATAAAAACTGATTAACTAATTTGAACAGCTTAAAGAAATGTATTAAGTTAGTTATTTGTAATAAATATGTATTATTTTTTCTAGAATACATTTGCTAATCATATGTATTAGTTAGAATTTTTATTTAATAGAATCTTTAGCATGTACAATTACAACAAAAACTACTTGTTCACAAGCTAAGAAAATGAAAGGTGAATTGCTGCAAGTTTTAATAAAGGATGTCTTTAATGTTGAGTCCCAGCCTGGATGCATAGCTTCTAATTTCTATGTGAGAGAACTAACTTGTCTCCCACTCACCAACTTTAGAAAACCAAAGAGATTCCTTTCCCACCATGGCCAAGCCTAAGTTGAAGGGAGCTCAGTGTTGAAGTCAAGACCCCTTAATTGGCGTACTGCCTATTTCATTGAAGTATTTGTTTTTTTGTTCTGTAGTAAGCCCAGAGTTGTTCATTTAGGCCCAATAGTCCTTTTAACTGTGTGTTAACTAAGGCCCAATTCAACGTTACTCAGATAGCTAGTGGCACAAAATTATTTGTTACCTCATCATGTGGCGTAATCTTCCATCCATTTGTGGGCCTTGGGCTTGACTAACACACTTAGGAGTACTTAGATCTTTAGTTGCTTTAGAACTTTTAGTTATTTAAAGAAAATTTTTGTACATGTAACCCCATAAATTTTTTAAACAAGGCTATGATAAAAATTAGAAAACATTAAACCTTGATATACATACAAAAAATTTAAAGAAAGTTGTCCACAAAAGTTACATATATAGTGGACAAAATGAGATTTCAATTTGAGTAAAGTTCAAATAAACTAAAAAAGAAAGCTGATTCAGATTTTTTTTTTTCCTTTTTCATTTGGCAAGCTTATTGCTTACAGTCGGGGATTAAATCTTGGTAAATGCCCACCAAAAGGTGGCTTGAAACTAGAAAAGAGTAAAAAAGCAACAACTAGCAAAACGGAAAACTAACAGTAAAAAATATTTATAAAAAAAAAAAAACAGGTGCGACGACATCCTACATCATCGATCCCACTCTATCCCATAACTAAATAATGTATGTTTTAATATTTAATTTAATTTTTTATCCATTATATTTTTGTCTTAAAAAAGCATTTTTGACCTTTACAACTTTAAAATTTATAATAAAATCAATATTAAGAAAAATCACAAGAGTTAAATGACATCAAATATTTACCGTTGCTTTAAAGTTTCTAAAAAATCTATATTAGAAAGCAGGACACATAAATTTTTTCATTTTATAAAATTGATCCTTTTATTAAAAAAAAAATGTGAGGTTTAAAGTGGGGAAAAAAAACCCACTATGTAGTCTCACGTAAACAATTTGATCGTTAAAAAGTCTCATGATAAGTTAGCAGCATGGAATGACAAATTTTAATATAGTAAATGATGACAAGTCCATACTGCTTATTTGTTGTGGGAGTTTTTAGTGATTAGATTACTTAATTTTTCCTTTCAAATTGGATTAGGCCTAACTCTAAGCTTTGCAACAAAGGCCCACATAAGAGATGAGGCTTAAAATTGGGGATAATCATATACCACTCTATTATTATTTATAGGTTACCTGTAAAAAAAAAATACATATGTTTCTAAATATAAGTCACTTATAAGGTAATTAATGAGCTTTTTTTAATTTTATCCTTATTGACTTAATAAAAGCAACGAGAAATATAGTAAATCGATGAGAGGAAATATAAAATATATTTTAATATCCTTTCTTTAATAATAGTAAATGTGTAAAAAATTATCAATATAATATATTTCTTAATTTGCATGTTGGTAGTATAAATAACTTATAAATAGAAACAACAAAGACATCAACTAAAAAAACCAACAAAAATCAACAAGGCCTGTCATGAAAAGAGGCCCTTTTTTTTTTCCCAATACAGAGACCTTTTTTTAATGTATAAACAGAAACAGAAATTTATCTGTGGCCTAACTTCTCATGTTCACATTGTGGGCCATTTTTCCGAAGATGAAAGACCATAATCTCAACACAGCCCAATTGGCTTTACGCTCATTAAGGATTCCAACAATATTAAAAGTGAACACAAGCAAAAGAAGCATAGATTAACGAGAAAATCCATTTTAAAGGCAGTCATAATGCCCAAATTCAAAATTATGTCTCTAAATCTAACAAATCCTAATCAGTGATTTGGACCAAAATAGATTTTTAAAATGTTTCTTTTGCCAACTAGATTTTTAAAATGTTGGGTATATTATAAGGGTGGACTGAGAGGCCCATCCCAATGAATAGCAACAAGATAAGAAATCTATCATGTGTCTCATCTTGTCTTAGTGTTGTAGCAGTCCCAATGAGGATGAGACGGGATCAAGATGTCCCTTTTTTTTTGGGTCATGTGGTTGGACTTATTGCATTAGATTTTGGTTGTTTTTTAGTTCTTTGGGCATAATCCTTTGGAAAAATTGCAAATAAAGACCCCTTGAATATGTAAAATTGTGATTTAGGACTCTAAATCTGGAAAATAGGGAATGAGGACCTAGTCTCACTTTTGCAAATATGAAATGTGAGTGAAATGTCTGAAATGCCTCTCAGCCAAATGATAAGTTGACTATGAGAAATGACAAGTTCACTTTAGCGAATGGCAATTTCAATAAACCAAATCATAATTTGGTTGAGGGTATGCCAAATGACGAGTTGACTATGAGAAATAACAAATTCACTTTAGCAAATCACGACTTCAATACACCAAATCACAATTTGGCTGAGGGGCATTTTAGACATTTCACCCACATTTTATATTTGCAAAAGTGAGACTAAGTCCTTATTTGTTATTTTTCAAATTTAGAGTCCCAAATCATAATTTTATATATTCGCGACTCTTTATTTGCAATTTTCCCTAACCCTTTTGAAAGTATCTTTTTGTCTTCTCTTTTATTTCTTTAGGGTTTAGGGTTTAGTAACATAATAATTGTAAAATTTATTTTCACCATTCCAAAAATCTTAAGCAAGTATACAAGCTCTAAATAAATAATAACCATTTAACTACATATGTGTTGTCTGGGAAAGCTATAAAAATAAACATTTTGTATTACACATATCTTGAATATTTTTTGTTTTTAACATTTAATAATTATAATATGATGAAAAATTTTAAAAAAATATTACTACCAAGACAAGACGACCCTGTCCTTTCTTTTATTGTCTCATTCTGAAAAATTTCAGGACAAGTTTATCCCAACACTAATTAGATTTTATATTAAGAATGGGAGGAGTATACATGTTTGTGTGAAAAAATTTTTCTCATAAAACATAAAAGATTCTTATTTTAAGTGAACTAATTTTTCTCAGCTCTTTGGCATATAAACCGGTTAAGAAAAATATGGCATGGTTCATTTGCATGCTATCAATATTCCCGTGTCTTTGGCATAAGCTAGGTTTTTATTTTCCTTAATTAATTTATTCCAGTAATTAATGAGAATAATTTACTTGTATTGGCTCTTCTTATAAATGATAATCATACATCCAATTGTGCCTTTTGCATCATATATGTTCATGAATACTAGTATAATGACAAGCTGTTCCTCACATAAAAATCAAAGATGAAGCTATCAATTCCTCAATTTGTTTGTGTCGTCTGAGAAACATACTCAGTGATGTTGATAAGGTTCTAAAGATGATCTGTCCATACATAAAGCTTTAATTTTGAGGAGACTTAATGGAGAAAATGAATGTGAAGGACGTCATAATTGTGTGCCAAATGTTTGGGAAAATATTAAGTTGTTTATGTCCACTAAATCAAGTTCACAAGTAAATTTACAAATACCCGTATACGCATTTTAACAAAACTAATAATAATATAGCTTTAAAAAAGAAAACTTGTTTTTTTTTTGTCATACAATTGTATCAAGGAGGGCATTGCTGGTTACATAACTTGTTGACTAAATGATTTTGGTAAATTTGTTCCTTTTTTTTTTCCCAAAAAAGCCCGACTGTCATTAAAAAACAAAGAGAGAAAGAGGGATAGAATAATAGAATATTTAATTTTGATTTTGTAGTTTATGTGAATAATAAATTAATTGTGGTCATGTTGGTTTTAATTCCTGCGCAGGCCCAAACAAATATCTTCGAATTGAAGTTGCTTTTTACTTGCGGGAAGTAAATTTGAGCCATCCAAACCTGATCCCAAACAACAGACTCATTCAGTTAAAGAAAATATAGGATCACTTATTGGCATACTGCAAAACGAAGAAGCCATCCATTGGTCAATCGGTTTGTGCCGTCAAGAAAACAAATTCTCAATGATATGGATTAGGTTCTGAAGAATCCTGTCCATAAAAGCTTTAGACAAGAGTTGGTGGAGAAGATGAATGTTAGCCATGCATGCCGTGATTGTGAAGTTACCTCATCCATTTCTTATCTCATTTATGGCATCTTAGTTATCCTGCTTCCGGTTTAAATATAAAAACTAAATATAATAAAGGATTTACCTTGGTTTTAAATTTAAGACCTCGACCCCCTCATCCGTGAGTTTAGCTGTTGAAGGGCTGGACAAGGTCATTAAATTAAAAGAAGTGAATTCAATTCTTAAAGCCGCTGCAATGTAGTTGAGGGAGGTAAAACATGAAATTTGGAGCTAATTCCCACATACCCGGCCAATGACCCAAGGCAAAGCACATTGAGGTTATGTCCAAAAGGGCTTTTGGTGTGTGACCAACAGGCAACTTGATGGTGTGGCTGAATAAACTTCCTACCCTTGTAGGTGAACCCAACGCTTTACCTTAATTTTTTTTCACAAAAAAGGATACAAGACATCAATTCATCTTGCCTCCAAAATTTATAAGTTGCTACTTAAAGTATCTCTATTAATTGTATGTGTTAAGGGGCTCCTAATTAAGAGGTAATTCTAATACGTGTTATTAAAGTGGCTAGTTTAGAAAAATCAAAGCATATTTATTATAAATAATTAATTTAAACCAATTTTATTAACAATTGTAAATTATTTATCTAGCTCTTATATTAATAATTGAATGTAGTATGTTATGTTGTAGTAAATCAAAATGCTATATATGAATGCTGAATCACTATTAAGAGCGACCCAAAAAAAACCAAAAAAAAAAACCGGAAGAAAAGAAAAAAGATTTACCAAGAATCTCACAAAATTTTTAAATACTGCTGCATTCAAATTTGAATTTTGTACAGGTAATACAATATATTATTTTGCAAATAAAATTAAAATACATATATATATGTTGTTACTTCCAGTCACTATTATAAGTCATTTTTAGTTAATTTACATATATAAATAAAAAAAGTTAAAAATATTAAATTTATCATAAAATTTAATTAATTTGTAATATTATTTTTATTAACTACACTAAATTACAGCATCATATTAATTTTTATTTTCCACCATCACCTTTATTAAAAATGGACATATATGAGGAAAAAAATATTTTAATGCTCCTTGAAACTAAGAAAATAACTTACTGAAAGGACCAAGAATACTTGTCAATGCCTTATAATAAAAAATAGAAGGAAATTTTGCTACAAAATATACATATAGTACTGCCTCTAATTTTAAATATAAGAATTAATTGACTAATTTGAGTGGACTAAAAAAATAAGTTAAATTAGTTACTTGTAATAAATATGTATTATTTTTTCTAAAATATCTTTATTAATTATTATTATTAAAAAGACTCATTTGAAAAAATATATATAAATATAAAAGACAAAATATATTGAAATTTTATATTTATGATTAAAATAAAAATCAAACTACTAAAAAGGACGAGAGGTACTATCATTTTTGCACAGGAAAAATGATTGGAAAGAGAAAAGAAAAGAAAAGTACATAGCGTGGTAACAAACGTGTGTAAAACAATGTCCGATTTGGAGACGATGACGCGTGCTTCCGTCTCTAGAAGGATCGGAACGATTTGATTTTGATTTTGCTGTGGATCACGCACCATCAAGGAATTAGGGGACGTCGGAGCCCCGTGACAGTCGACATTAACGGCTTCTGACTATATTGCCGCTATTAGAAGAGTGTGTTTGGATTGGTATTGGGTAAAACTGACTTTTAATTTAATTGATTTTTGTAACTGAAATTAAAATAAAAATCAGTTAGTATAATGTAATTTATATTTGGATTGATGCTTATAAAAAATAAGTTAGAAAAATTAAAAGTTGTTTAGATGATTAAATAGAAAAATGAGTTCAGTTATAAAAATTTATAAGAAAACATGAAACTACAGTTTGAAATGAAAAAGTTATATTTTTCTTTATTGAGTCTAATTAAGATTAAAAGTTAGAAGTTGGTTGGGCTTTTAGCTCTATCCAAACAACTATTTGGTTTTAAATAAGTCGCAAACTTACCTCTTTCCCTAAACTTTTACTGTTGGAAACTGTAATCCAAACATAGCTTTAAGTTGTCAAAGCTTTCTTGTTTCTACTTTAATCCCACGTGAACAAGGGCACAGCAAATCTCCGGAAGCTTTTATCTTTGAAATAAGAACTTATTGCGTCTGTGACCGTGAGCGTGCCAGTCGTAGAGAGAAAAAATGGATCATGGGGGTCTCTTGGGGAAAAATTGGGAGTTGAAGAGAGAGGACCGTGGGTTAGGCTTAACATGGGTTGTGTTTGGTCAAGAAGTGAAAGATGTAAGCTACCTAGCCGGCCCTATGGTGGCTGTGAATTGGTCACTCTTCTTTCTGCAAATTATTTCATTGATGATGGTGGGTCATTTGGGCAAGCTTGCTCTCTCAAGTACTGCGATTGCCATCTCTCTCTGTGCTGTCTCTGGGTTCAGCGTTATTGTAAGTCACTCTCCATTCTCATTTTTCTCTTAAGGCAAATGATCATCCATTTGCTTTTGAAATGAGAGTAACAGTTCCATGCAGCCTATTTGAAAGAGTTCCTCTCTCTGTTTTTTTCCCCCCCTTGACAAAAGAAAGAGTTTCTCATTGAAGTGTGCAAAAGTATATAGTAAACGAAGGAAGCTATGCAGAAGAATAAAGGCGGCAATTTTCTCTTCGATTGAGCTTACATCTATTTCAATATGTCATTTATGATATATTTTTTTTCCCCCGATAAAAATGTCGTGTGTGATGTACGTATAATGGCTGTGAGATTCTCTCTTGCCATTTGAAAGGAGAGAGAGAAAAAAGGGTATAAGTGGGTGGGTCTACCACATGATGATTCTTTAACGTTGATTTATGGAAAGTAGAACTACTTTTTGAAGGTAACAGGAGATAGGAGAGAACTAGCAGCTGGGTCTGTATAATGAAGTTTAGAATCACCTGCTATTTTGATCAGTTCTGCCATAATCTTTTCCTCTCACCGGGGGATAAAAATGAACAAAGGAAAACTCTATCTGAGAACTAATTACATAACTTTTGCCCCATGGAATGCGTGGAGATAATAATATACAAGTATTTCAAAAATTGTGCCCATATTTCTGGCATTTAAACCCTATTAAAATATGTACAAAATATTAAAGGAAAAAATGCAAAGTTGCAAAGGGCCTGATAAAGTACTTGAACTTTGAAGAAAGATTAAAGAAATAGAAAGAAAAACAAACAGGCTACACAAAGACCATGAGGAGTCACATTGTTTATGACTTATAAATATGTTTTTTTTTTTTGTAAATTTTATAATTCTTTATCATATTAATATTGGTGGCATTTGTATTCTGTACACATCAAACAGTATGGACTATCATGTGCACTGGAAACTCTATGTGGGCAAGCCTATGGAGCTCAGCAATATCGAAAATTTGGTGTTCAGATTCACACTGCTATCTTCTGTCTTACTTTATCTTGCCTCCCTCTGTGTCTTTTGTGGATGTTCTTGGGCAAGCTGCTTGTCTTCATTGGTCAAGATCCTTTGATTTCACATGAAGCAGGCAAATTTGCAGTGTGCCTCATTCCTGCTCTCTTTGGTTATGCAACACTTCAGGCACTAATTCGATTCTTCATGATGCAGAGTTTGATCAGTCCACTTTTCGTAACTTCTTCGGTTACTCTTTGTTTCCACTTGGTTTTCTGTTGGGTACTAGTTTTTAAATTTGGAATTGGTTGCCTAGGAGCAGCTTTTGCTATTGGTGCTTCATATTGGCTGAATGTAATGTTGCTTGGATTATATATGAAATTCTCTAGTTCATGTGCAAACACCCGGGTTTCAATTTCCATGGAGCTTTTCCGAGGGATTAGAGAGTTCTTTAGCCTTGCTGTTCCTTCCGCTGCAATGGTTTGGTAACTTTCTTGCCCCCCAGAGCCTATCTTATGTTTTGTGTAACTTTGTATGTTTATTAAATATTGATGGGAAAAAATTCAGCTTTGAATGGTGGTCATTTGAGCTGCTCACCTTGATTTCCGGTCTTCTGCCAAATCCAGAGCTTGAAACTTCCATCTTATCCGTATGGTATATCTTTATTTCTCTGTGTTCCAGCTTTTAAAATCTAAGTAGAACTAGTCAGGTAATGATAAACGATGTTTATTTTCATGACCAGTGTATCAACAACCACAACAATCTTTACAATACCCGAAGCAATTGGCTCAGCAGCAAGGTTTGCTTCAGATAAAATTCATCAGTGTATAAATACACGTTCGTTTACAGAACTCTCCAGCAGTATATTAATGTAATTTTGTTTTTGGAATCTCTTGTGATTGGCATTTTCAGCACTAGAGTTTCAAATGCATTAGGAGCTGGAAGTCCACAAGTGGCACGCGTTGCTGTTTTTGCTGCTGTGTTTCTAGCTTCTTCTGGGGCTCTTTTGATGAGCTCGATCATGTTTGCTGGCAAAAATGTTTTAGGTTACGTTTTTAGCAATGAGGGGGATGTTGTGGACTATGTCAGAGATATGGTTCCTCTATTATGTCTCTCTGTTATAATGGACTCCTTAAATGGTACCCTTTCAGGTTGGCCCCCTCTATTCCTCTATACTATTCAATGGACATTGTTTTCTTTTATACTCTGAGATAAAGCTATACAACATGGAATTTGGCTCTTGTTTCAAAACAGGTATTGCTAGGGGAATTGGTTGGCAGCATCTAGGGGCATATGTGAACCTTGGATCTTACTATGTTCTTGGCATTCCAATAGCCGCAATGTTGGGTTTCTGGGTAGGCTTGAGAGCAAAAGGCCTTTGGATTGGAATAACGATTGGTTCAACATGCCAAGTGGTTCTGTTATCTATCATAATAAGCTGTACAGATTGGAAAAGGGAGGTTTGTTCTTCACCTTCAAGAGTACTATTTAATTACCTCTTCAAATTTGATGCCTTAGTTTTTATTTTTGAGCAACTTAAAGTTCATTTGAAATGCTGATGAGCTGATAACACTATGGCCCTATCTTCAATTGCCAAGTGATTTTGCTATCTATCACTCTAAGTTGTACAGATTTTTTTTCCCCCCTTGGGTGGGGGAAGAGGTTTGCTCTTCACTTTCAGGAGTACCATTTCAGTACATCTTGAAACTGGATGCATAATTTTTACTTTTGAGCAATCGAGAGTTCATTTAAAATGCTACTGGGCTGATAACTCATATAGCCCTATCTTCAATTTTTAATATTCGGTTGATAGTTCATGTACCAATCTTGCCAAGGTATGGATCAGTTCTGAGCATTTACTGTGTTGATATGTCCTTATTGCTGGAGACTCTGAATTTGCAGGCAAGAAATGCAAGGGAGAGGGTTCTTCACGGAAGATTGTCAGCAGAAAATGAGCCAATTTGAGCAATTAGGGCATTTTACTCAGAAGGTCTGAGCTTTTGGTGACTATTGGTAAAGCTTCTGTCTGTAATTTCAGAAACAAGGGATCAACTTGCGCTCTTATCAAGGAAGCAAATTTTTTGAGAATGAGTAGACTTACCTTTTAGAAACAACCACGGAAACAAGTGGTATCACTTGATCAAATGACATCACAGCCTCAAATTTTTGTCTGTTGGGTTTATAGTTAGTGTTCTATATGTGGCAGAATTTTTTTTTTGGTGCTATTTTTTTGCCAACATTTTTGTGCTAGCTTCTCTGTGCAAATATGTAAAATACCCGTATACAATATGTATTGACTTAAGCAACTTCACATAGCACACTCAATATTAGCTCGTGTTATTGATGTAAGTTTTCACCAGAGAATTGATATTATATTATTAATATATACGACTGAAATGGATACGAATGGAATTATGAAGAAGCTCAAAAGCTTCTCTATACAAATATGTAAAATACCCGAATACAATATGTATTAACTTGAGCAACTTTACATAGTACACTCAATATTGGCTTGTGTTATTGACACAAGTTTTTAACGAAGAATTGATATCAAATTATTAATAGATACAACTGAAATGAATAGGAATGGAATTATCAAGAAGCTCAAAAATAAATTTATTTTATTACTCTTCTAATCCTAAATATGAGACTCTTATACACACTAGGATAATGGTCTTATATTTAAGACCGGAGGAGTATTTGATTATGAAAATAACAATACAATACTCTTAAAAATAATAAATGACAAATCAGAGAGGTTAAGTTTCCAAATATTAAACAACGAATTCACTAGCTTATACTATTGTATCCAGCTTTTATACAACACGCCAAATAGAGCTTTACCATAATGCAAAAAAAAAAAAAATCATTAATTTCTTTTGCATTAAGATGTAAATTTGGTTTGAAAGTTTCCACTCAAGAATTCTGTATATCTGAAAGTATTTTTAGGTGTAAATTTAGAATCATAACAAAGTTATCCCTTACAATTAAAAAACTTAACGTTCACCGTTAAAATTATAACTTTGATCATTGATAATTTTAATAGCAAAGGACTAAGGGGCAATATTGCCTTTTTGACAGACTAATTACCACTAACAATCATAAACTTCAATTCTCCTCTGCCAGGTCAAAAACTTTTATTCAAAAATTAGTTAACAGGAAGATAAAAGGATCAGGCTTCTTCACGTATTCCTAATAAATAAAGTATGAAACGCTGATTCCAACACAATTTTGTATACGTGAGAGGAAGACTTAGTCTAGAATTACCCGAATATTGTTGGCAAAAAAACAAAATACCTGAATTGTCCAATAACCTTGCCTTCAAAGTTGTGAAGAAAAACTTGCCAAGAGCCAGCTGAAGAAATCGTGCATTATGTGTAATTTATACACTAATATTTTTTGCCAATAATTTATACACTAATATTTACATATTAATACATTTGCTTCTTAATATAAAAATTAGTTAATTAATTTGAGTAGATTAAAAAAATTAGTTAAGTTAGTTATTTGTAATAAATAAGTATTATCTTTCCTTTGCTAATAATATATATTAGTTAGAGGTCTAGAGCTACTATTTGATGAAACATTTATATTATGCAACTACTATAAGAACTATCTTTAAAAAAAAGATAAATATGAGAAACAATATAAATTTGGATCTTATATTTAAAACCCAATTGAATGTGAAACTATTTTTTATATTAAAGAACGGAGGTAATATTTCACCTACTTGTATAGTAATACTCCTCCTGTCCTTAATATAGGACTCAATCCTTGAGTTGGTTTTGGTCCTAAATATAAAACTCATTTCTCATATTTATCAATTTTCTCTAAATTACCCTTATAGATACTTTCTCAACTATAATCAAGTAGAAAAGGGAGATGATGTATTAAGAAAGATGATTATGGTGTTTTAGGAAAAATGTGTCGCTTTTCTTATAATTAACTAACTTACCTAACCTCCTTAATCCAATTAAATTAGTTAAATGGGTCTTATATTAAGGACCAAAGAAGTACCTTTTAATTTAAATATTATTTTTGTAGGGTTATGCGTAGATGTTTTTATTATTATTATTATTTTTATAAGGGTTAAGGGTAGCCATCAACTTTTTCCAAAAGTACATCTAACACCATATATTTTTCTCATGTGTAAATCCATCAATGCAAGTTGAAAATAGATGCAAAACTATCAAAACTGTTCAAATAACTTAATTGCCCACAATATTATTCTAAAAAGACCTAAATACCCCCAATTAATAAAAACACACTCTTCTTTGCACACTCGATTCATCCTCATCCTAAGAAACCTAGAAGACCAAGTTCCACTTTTAAACATAATCATCACAATCATCACGGTATGAAATAAATTAGATTCAAAATCAAAAAAAAATAAGAAAAGAGATCAAAACACTAACAATCTTCTTTCCTTCCTCCAATCCTCACTATCACTATTACAAGATAGAAGAATGGCAAACAAAAAGATAAAAGTAGGGCTATGCAAAAAACCCAAAACTTGGTCTGTCCAGTCTAACTTGCAACAACCCAATCCAACCCGATTAGGAAAAAAGCTGCCCGAAAAAAAAAGATTAGACCAATCAGGTCAGACTGAGTAACTAGGTAAGATTAGGTTCAAGACTGATGCTTCAAACCATTTGGTCTGGCCCGATCTAGGTAGATTTTTTTCCCTTTTCTTTGTTTATGCCCTAAATGCTTTTAGCCTTTCTATCCTCTCTCCTCCCCTTTCGACTTAGCCACCCCTTAAGTTTCTCAACTATGCATCTTCAAAAGGAAGATGAAGACAGGTTAGATTATTGTTCTCTTAGTGCATTGAAGATGTAGAAGGTGATGATGGTTCTTGGAGGGTTTACTGTTTGAGTTTATATGAAGAAGATGAAGGCTAATGAGATAGAGGAAGAATAAAATATATTTTAAAATGTAAAGTTTTTTTTAAAATTATTTTATTTTAATAGAATATAATATAGAAAAGCTAAAAAGACTATCCACATCCAAGTATCTACTGTTTAATGATCATGTTCACATGTATTGTGAGCATTAAAAGAAAATGACTGTCCAAGTCTAACTTTTCTTTACCATTCATCACTTGTTTTTGTTTTTTTGTTTTTAAAGAAAAGGAAGCAGTGAAGTCTGGTGCACTAGTCTAGAAGCCCAGGAGACCAAGTCCAACCCGGGCTTGGTCTTAGGCTAAACCAAACCAGACTGGTTTTTAGACTAAATATTATAGCCTGGTTATTTTTTAGACTAGACTTCGGGCTAATACCTAACCCGGTCCAACCTAGTCTTTGTGTAGCCCTAGATGAAAGTATGAGTAAGTTGAATTAGTTGAAAATTAGATTATAACAAGTGTTGTTACATGGATAAGCACAGTTAATAACCTTGAAAGCATCCCTATAGAAATACCAGTCTCTAACAACATTGCTTATACTTCCTCCAATCATCATAGCATCAAAAAAGATAACCTCTCTCCTCTTGTGAAACCAATCGGCGTCATCTACTCCTCTATCAAACTTATTCTCTATGGACCCAGCAGGTATAGCCTCTCTTGATGCAGCCTCCAAGCTCTTCTCCTATCACCGTTGTCACCAAGTTCCTCTAAGTTTTCTATATTCTCAAATCGACCTGACCACACCCAAGCTTCTCTAGATCTCGTCGCCGTGGTTGCCAACCTTCTCTAAGCTTCCTCTACTCTCATATTGATGTGGCCGCACATAAGCTTCTCCAAATATTGTCACTGCTGTCTCTAAACTTCCTCTACTCTCAAATTGTTATGGCCACATACCAGTGACAATGAAAGTATGCACGAGATGGGAGAGGGAGAGGGAGAAAGAGAGTGAGAAGGAGGGATGGAGTGAGAATTGAGAGGTTAGGGAAGGAGAAGCAGATCAAAGGGAGGGAGTGAGAATCAAGAGATTGAGTTTTCTAGGGTGAGATGAATAAAGAGGTTAGGGGAGAAGAGTGTTTTTTTTTTTTTTTAATTAAGAGTCTTTTAGTCTTTTTAGAGAATATTGTGCACCCTATCTCTAACACTATGTTTGGTACGGAGTTTTCGGAGGGGAGGCGTTGTTTGGCTAGTGTAATTTTTTAGGAAGGGAGGGGAGTTGCTCTTTTCTGCTTGTTTGGTTAAAGTATTTTTTAAAGAAGGGAGAGGCTCTTCTTCCCTCCTTTTCTCTTCTAGCCTCCCCTCCAAAAGTGAGGTTTTTTGGAGGGGAGATGAGAGATAAAATTTTATCTTCTCAAATTAACTTAAGTAAAATATTTTAATTCCTCTCTCACAAGAAGTTGCCGCCACCCAATTGTGAGTCTATCAATCATCATCTTCTTCTAAGCTTCATTACTCAACCCTCTTATTTTTCAGGTGCGTGTTCTTTGATTTTTCTACTTGTATATATAAGCTATGGTAGGAGAGAAAACAATGACTTTTCTATATGACTTTTCTTTGAAGCCCGTGAAGTCCATTGTTAAAAAAGTCCAGAAAGATTCTATTACTCTTTGGGTTTTCGCTCTTCGTGTAAGTAGCTGAAAAAGTTTGACATGCTTCTTATAAAAGATAAAAGGATCAAATCAGGCAAACCAACAGAATTTATCTGTCTTATTCGTTGGCTAAATCATTTGCTAGAGGAATTGTAGGCTTGTTTCGAAGATTTATTTATAGATGCTTCTCGTTTTTGCAAGCTTATTATAGGAAGCAGTGCTTTTAAGCTTGTTATAGGTTTGGATTGTCTCTCACATTGGAGGAAAGGAAAAACCCCACATATATCTAAAATTTTTCCAATATTAATTATCAGTATAGTTTCAAAAAATATTTTTTTGGATGCATATTAGACGCAAAATGGCTTTAAGTTCTAAGCCTTTGCAGAGTCCTACTTAGCACCTAGAAGAATAGAAGTTCTGGTTGACATATTTATGTTAACTCATATATAGTTTTTAATTTGTTTTCCCTTCAAATTTGACTAATATATGTGATACTATCACTAGTGTAGCAGTGAGAGACCCTTGATCACATATAGATTTTGTTAAATTATAATTTACTATGTAGTTCTCATTCCTACTCCTATTCCTTTTATTGCACATATATGCTATTATTGATATTAAATTAGACGTCCCATAATATAAAAATTAGCAAACCAAAAAAAATTATTTGTGTTTATCTAACTAATTAACATTACAGTATCTATGATTTGATTCGAAGTATTTTTTATTTATTTATTTAGATGGAATTGGTAAGACATCAATATATGTTGATTTACCAAATGTTAATTCAATATTTTATGTTGGTTCGTTGATACTTGGAATTGTATCGAAGAGCTATAGTTCAAATCATTTGTGCTATTGTATGGTACTATGTGACTCATATGTGGAATATGAAAAAAAATGTTATAATATGAGTTCCAGAAGAGAAAGAGTACGTGAGAAGTAATGGCTCCAATAACTAATAGTAGAAATGATTGAGACATGATTGGATGGGTCTTGAAACTATTTTAAAATTATGTAGTATGTTAGAGAGAGAGGGCGGCTTACGAGCCACACGATATGTAAGTGTGAAAGAATAAGTTGCTAAGACTCTTCATATATTGGCACACAAAGCAAGAAATCATTCGTTAACTTTATTTTCAAAGGTCTGGCGAGACAATTAGTTATCATCTCTATAAAGTATTAGACGCTACTATTGAACTAGAAGAAAACTTTTTGGTATAACCTAATGGTTCTTTAGTACCTCCTGAGATTCATAATAAGGGTAAATTCTTCCCTTTTTTTAAAGATTGTGTTGGTACAATAGATGGGACACATATACGTGTTAAAGTATCTCCAGCAAATGTCCTTCGATATCGTGGTAGGAAAGAGTATCCAACACAAAATGTTTTAGCAACATGCTCATTTGATCTAAGGTTTGCTTATGTGCTTCCAGGGTGGAAAGGCACAGCATTGACTCAAGAATTTTAGAGAATGCATTGACTCGAGAAGATAGGCTTAAAATCCCCCAAGGTAACTTCTTGAATAATTTTTAAAATTTATCCAATGAATCAAGTTATTATCACTCATTCATATTAATTATTTTCATTCATTATAGGAAAATATTACCTTCTAGATGCTGGTTTCATGTTAACAAGTGGACCCATCACACCTTATAGAGGGGTTTGATATCATTTAAAAAAATATTCAAGAAATCCACCTCAAAATCACAAGGAATTATTCAATCTAAGGCATGCATCATTACGAAATGCAATCGAAAGAGCATTTGGAGTATTGAAAAAACAATTTCAAATTTTATCTAGTTCATCAGAGCCTACTTATTGGGTCAAAGCTCAAACATTGGTAATACTTACATGTTGTAATCTTCATAATTACTTGATGACCACAGAACCTGATGAAGATCTTATTAGCAAAGTTGATGAGGAACTTGCAAATTTAAATGAAAATGATGATAGTCGTACTCTAAATAATGAAGGTGTGGAGGCTACTCAAGGCAAGCTTATTAGAGAAAATATAGCTAATGAAATGTGGATTGCCTATCAAGCTCAAGCTCAAGCTCAAACTCATTGATTAATTGGCGTATTTAATCAACATTCATTTTTAGTACTTGTATTTATTATTGTTAGAATGATTTATATTTTTAATTTGATTGAGTTTTGTTTTCAATACTTATATTTGTTATTGTCAAAACAATTTATGGTGTTAATTTGATTGAAACTAGACTTATCTCTATTTTTTTTTTTCAATTCAGATTTTATTATGTTATAATGAACAGGCCTATAGAATGGCAACAAAATCAAACAATGGCAAGGAATTGCTCAATTGGACAAGGGCTATGGATGATGCCCTTATTGATGCCTTCATGTATGAGTATGAACACGGTCGAAAAGTTAATAGAACATTTACCACCACAAGTTATGAAAACATTGTCCAACTGTCGAGTGCACAATTTGGTAGGAAGATTGACAAGGACAAAATAAAAAATCATTGGAAGACGTTAAAAAGAAACTTTTCAGAAGCTTATGATATATTTAAAAATGGTTTAAGTGGTTTTGCTTAGAACTCATCGAGTCAATTGTGGATGCTAAGCCTCAAGTCTGGGAGGCTCTAATTCAGGTATGATTTTTACATTTTATATATGGTTGTTTTTTTTTATGTGGAATTGAACTTGTGTTTCTTGTAATATGTATATGTATCATCTCAGTCTAAACCATTTGGCGAAATACTCCATTTTCTAATTACAATAAAATGATAATCTTATATGGAGCTGATAGAGTTGGTGGAGATGAGTCTCTAACAGTAAAGGAGAAGTGAAAACGACGTCATTAATCTCCTATGGAAGTAGATTATGAAACTATTAATGACCTGAATCAACTTATCTCACAAAAGGAGTACACATTAGATGGTGTTGAGATTTTAAGTGATGGTGATACTAGTAAGGAAAATCCCTTACCTTCCAAACAACCATAAGGAGAAACTAGTGATTATGGTAAAAAGAGAAGGAAAGAGCATGCTCAAGATAAGGAGACCGATCTCAGCACCATGAAGAGCGTTGTATTTGACATGGCTATAGCAATTAGAGAAGGCAATGAAGCATTAGCTCGAAGTCATGATTTAATTCATGACGTTTTGAACCGGGGAAATGATTTATTACATGAGTAAAATGTTATAAAAAAAGAGTTTTATCCACAAGATTCCTCCCATGTCAAGTGAAGAGATTTGGCATTTGATAAGTGAATGTGGATTTGATATTGACAAAAAGCCTCGGATTTATAACTATCTTATGAGTGATGTTGACAAGTTGAGATCAATTGTTCAATGCCCATCTCCAGCACGTAAAGCAGTAATCATGGATATGGTGTTTGGCTCTTCTTCATATTCTCATTAGGAGTAGTCTTGTATCATGTTATTAGTATTTGAATTCTTTTTTAACATGGATGATATATTTGCTCATGAATCTTTTTTCACATGGATCTTTTTATTTTGGAAATGTGGATGTTTACTTTGATTGTAATATATATTGGTAGACAAGTTCAATCTATTTAATATATATTGGAAATGTGAAAGTTGGTTCAATTAAAAATATTATAATTCTTGTTATTTTTTAATTATTGTTCAAATAACAAGTGGTCATAAATAATTTGTATTATGGCAAGTCAAAGTTGGTAAATTATATTATTCATATTTCTATCTTAACAAAATAAAAAAGTGAGAAATTTCATTTTAATTTTATAAGGTTAAAATAGTCAAATTTTGATTAGTTTCTCTCCCTTCCCCTTCCAAACCAAACAAGTTATCATTAAAATTTCTTTCCTTCATTAAAATCCCTTCCCTCCCCTCTCCTTCCCTTTGTAGCTACTCGCCTCTTTCCTTCCCTTCCCTTTCTTTTATTAGAATTCCTCCCCTCCCTTCTATCGAGCCAAAAACAGCATAAAAGTAACAAAATAAAGTCATTTTAATGGTTTTGATATTTTTGCACCTATTTTAAATTTGCACACAAGAAAGGTATATAGTGTTTGATGTATTTTTGGAAAAAATGGATAAGTATTTTTGCACTTAATTTAATTTAATTAAATTATTTTAATTATAATTTTGTTGACTTCGGTGATACATATGAATCATTGAGGTTTGACCCAAGCAACCATGCTTCCATGAGACATGGAATGGAAGCTAAACCTCGAAGATCGAAGTCCTGGTCAAGTTGCGGATCCGTATAGAACCTATGCTGACCCGGATCGACCCGACTCCCCTGATGCAAGAACTACGGAGCTGCAATTGAGGAAGGACATGGGGAGCTACCCTGGTACTTCCCATTCGCTATTCGATTGCAAATAGTGTGTCTTTGAATCTTTGATCGCCGAAACGGTTGGATATTACTCGATACTTCTGAGGCTCTGAGACTTGCACTCAACTGAGCAAGAAGAAGAGTCTCTCTCTCTCTGATATTTTGATATGTGGACCCACACCCTACCACCGCACAATCCAGCCTTCTCTTTTGTTTGCTTCATTCCGTCCTTTTGAATTATGTTTATCTGCTAGCTATTTAGTTATTGTTTGAATATTTGGGTAGCGATTAGCCACTGAACAGGGTTACTAGGGTAGTGATTAGCTACTGAACTAGCCAGCCGAAACTTAATTACCGGTAATTCGCTCGCATTTCGAGTATCGGAACCGATGGGGCGAGAAAGTCACAAAATGAAGGCATTAAGCCTTCTGAGAAGTAGAATCTGTGACCCCAAATTTGTATTCAAGCCTCTCCACGATTCTCCGGACAGCAACTACAGGTCTTGCTCCCTTATATCCGTTTTGGTTTCTATCAGATATTTTATTGCATTGTTTGCGGACAACTAAATTAGGTGCTGAGAAAACTACGTGTTATTTATTTGCAGTAAACTGAAATTCATGATATCAAGTTCAATTACTGAGGCATGCAATAATTCTATTCTGCTCCTTGGTCCCCGTGGCTCTGGGAAATCTGCGGTTTGTTGATAAGTCTTTTAGAGCAAGTTCTGATCGGATAATTCTTCATATTTTTTTCCACTTCAAAGTAACGTCTTAAATATCCCTAGGTTCTGGAGCTTGTTGTTGGAGATTTATTGGTGGAGTATCCGGACATGATTTCAGTGGTATGGTTACTATCTTGAGATATCATTTGGAATTAAACCAAATGTGTTGTTCTTCATATTGTTCAACATAGAATGGATTTACCTTCGTATTTGATGACCACAATTGAAACGAAACTTTCATTTTCTTCCATCAAATCACAGGTCCCTTGTGCTGGCCAAAGATAAACATATGAAAAAAGTTCCCATATACATGATTAATTGAATAATGTAGGATTTTACATCAACGATGGAATAACACCATTAATATCATTGTAATATAGGGTGTATTGGTATAATGAATTGGTTTGGTAATTAAACTTTGGTAACATTTTCAATAGTATAGTGATCGTGTATAATCCTGCACTTAAAATCACCTATTCAAATGCATGGTAATTACACATAATGTCATGCTAACTTAGGATGACATAGTAAAATACTAAGATAACTTTATTTGCTGGTTTTTTATTAATGGGCACGCATCAAGTGATAATGTTAACAGACATGGGTTGAATAAAATGGGAATTAGTGGATGTGAAGTATGTTTGTTCTCATTTGAATCACATTTTTCTTGGATTTTGTTTGACAGATCAAGTTGAGTGGGCTTTTACATAGCGATGACAACTGTGCATTAAAGGTTATATCTTAGAACCTGGGTTTAGATTTGATGCAGTACTAATTGAAATCTCTCTCTCACTCACTCTCTGTCTCTCTCACGCATGCACGGATAAACATGTGTTCTAATTTTTGAGTTTTCATTTTCTCTTTATTGGTTTACTTGTCATGGAAAATGGATTCTTTGTTGCTCTAGTCTCTCTTTTGGAGGGCCGAGATGGAGTCTGCTCTCTGCTCCTCTTGGAGCCACATAGAATCTGGACCCCGCATGATGAGAATGTTGATGCCATTCACATTCTGTACTTTTCTTTGCTACCCGAAACCTCAAATTCTGCTAATTTTCTGCTCTTAGCTAATCAAGATAATAAAGGAAAATTTTTTGGCATAAGACCTAGTGAGTGCTTATCTATTTGAGTGCCTTTCAAGATGCGGGATAGACCTTTTACTGATTTAGAACTTGTAAATGCTCAGAGAAATTGGATGACGATGGACCCAGATAAGATTTGGATGGGGAGAGATTCTGACTACGCATATAATAGAATTGACAAATTTTAATGTTGAAGATAGAAATCTTTTCTATTTGATCCTAGGGACTTGAATTTGCGCACACAAACACTTGAAAACTATTTACATTGTCATGCACCAATGAATATAAAGAGTTCATATATAAATATGAAAAATTCAATATACTGATTTTTGTCTGTTACTTATTACTTTAATTTTCCCACATCTTCTTGTAACCTAAGTTGAATTTGTTTTGACTTGTTGATTTTATTATCATTGCTGCCCCCATTTTTTTCCCTATATCATGTCCCATTTGTTGTTTTTTTTAATGATCAATCAGGAAGTAGCTAGGCAGTTATGCATGGAGCATCAATTGCAATTCTCAAAAGCGGTAATAAGGCTAGCCTATGCAAGATTTATATTATGCATTATAAACTTTGGAATAGTGATTTGTTGATTTTGATATGCACTTCTATAGGCATCGTTTGACGACAACTCTCAATTCATGGTAGCAATGCTAAAGTGAGTAGAAGCTTTCTTGATTAAAAAACGGGTAATTTGTTTAACTTTCTGAAACAACTGTTATCTTTGTTTTCCAGGGAGTGTGGATTAGCACATAAAACAATTGTATTTATTCTGGATGAGTTTGACCAGTTTGCCCAGGTAAGACTCCACCTTCTTTTTTTCCCCCTTCAACCAGTACTGAAATCCTTCCAGTGCAAATTATGAATTTTATTTGACCTAACTGTGTCCTGTGAGAAATGTTATTTATGATTCTATGTTTAATTTAACTTAAATTTTCCAATTATACATTTATATTATTCCCATTCTGATATTCCACAGGGTAAGCAGAGGTTGCTTTATAGCTTGCTGGATGCTATGCAATCAATAACATCACAGGCTGTTGTAATTGGCATTAGTTGTCGGCTGGTGTGTTCATTGCTTTTGCTTCCCTCGTAAATTTCAAGTTGCTCTGAATATCAAATTAGTATACTGTATCACAATTTCCTTGCCTGGTTGATCAACGGGGAATAACTCTCTAATTTGATGGTTTTAGTGGTGATTTTTGAATTGTTATTGGGTTGAGAATTTGCTAATTTAATCTGCTTGAATATCTTTTCAATGGAATACAATCTATTATAACATGAATTCAGCATATCAATCTGATCCACTTTGCAGGATGCAGATCAGCTATTGGAGAAAAGAGTACGATCCCGTTTTTCACATAGAAAGTTATTGTTCCTTCCACCTTCTACAGAAGACTCAAAGAGGTAAATTTCTTGTAATTTCTTCTAGGCTGGCCATTTTGGCTCGTATGATGACTATGAGAATAAATGGTTTATTTTTTGACTTTTTGTATGTAGAATTTTGGAGCAAGTTCTGTCATTACCAGTGGATTCAAGTTTTCCACATGATTATGCTGTTGAATTTAATAGAAAGGTTCAAGTATCCTTTTCATGCTGACTCTTTCATCTTGATAGTTCCATGTTAGTTTGGAAAACTTCTTAACATCCTTTCCTAGGAGAATGAATGCGTTTGATGACATCATCTCAAAATGTCATATGGTTTTCATGAAAATTTTTCAAGTTAATCCCAAAAGTTGAGATTTTCTTTAACATATGGATCATTCACATCTTGAAATTTTTTAGGACATACGTTTAATTAGTTTTGTTCTGAGAGAAAAGAATGTATAGTAACCTAAAAAATAAATTTGTAAAGAAATAATCTATTCCAAAAATACTACAGCTGTGGAATTAATTATTGCTCTTCAAGTTACCTGGATCCAGGTTTTCCCTTTTTCTTAAGAGATACTAATTGTTGATTGGGATAAGACTTGTTATTGCTACTTATAGGTCTTCATTTATATTGGTAAGTCTATGGAAGATGAGTCTTCAGAATGATCGCAATAGTGCCACCCAGAAAACTGTTCATGATACAAATCAACTTGGTGTTTGTATGCCTCTTCTATTTTGCTTGTGAAGACTTAGTAATTGGTTTTTCATGTGTTTCTAGGTGCTAGTGTTCTTATTTTTGTCAGTGTGGTTTCATCATTTCTGTAATGAGTTATTGATTTGATTGAAAACAACTAATTTACCCCTAGTAGTTAGTGGTGTTTATGTGCAGAAAAAATAGCTTTATTTCAGGGGGAAAAAAAAAAATATTCTTCCCCATCTCTTGTGGAGTCCTTGACATTATTTAGGATATTTTGGAAGATAGGAGGTTCAAAGAAACCTTCAATAAATATTTGAATTTGGACTCCTCAATCAAACATTTGCTGAGGTTTCTGTAAGTATTTCTTTATACCTGTCTAACAATGATTCTTTTAAAGCTTCCTGTGTATGAGATAGACTACCCGACAGACTTACGGGAGTTTGATGCTTTTCTAGATTTTGTGCTGTCTCATGTATGGATGTGCAGACTGGCTTTTTGACATACGAGAACTTTGAAACGGCGTTTTCAAGTATTCTGAGGCAACCCAAACTGGAATGTTTAAAAAGTATGGCAATTATTTATACTAATGTGCACGAGAACACATGCAAAGTAAATAAACAATCTTTGTAATTCCTTTTGTTCTTTTTTAGAGTAACTGATTGCTTTTTGTTACTTTATATCTTGGTCAAACAGATTGCTCCATATTAGAACTTTACATCCTGGTTTGCATGAAGAGGTTGGAAGTTAAAGAACAGACCTTGTGCAACTTCAATTCTATTATGAAAGGTCAAACTTTGATAGTTAATGCGTCATTAGTCTACTGTTATTACATTATTCACTGAATTTGTGTGTCATACTTTGCAGAGTATAAAAATGTGCACGATTCCTTCCAGACTTCTGATTATTATGCACGAAATGTCTGCTTAAGGGTGTGTGTTTCTGATAATGTATTTGAGACAGTGCATATATATGGACAATGAAGTTCACGGTGATGTTTTCTTTGATTTTGTCTACAAGCTTATTGGGTGGTGTTTTGCTTTGTAATGCAGGCATTTGAACATCTTATCAACCGTGAACTGATATGTTTCACAGACAGCAGAGGATATGGTTCATCGGTCGAGTTCCGCCCTGTAAAGCTTTTAATCTCTTCTGCTGAACTACACCAAGGACTAAAAGCATATCATTCATGCCCCGTAAGCTACTTACTGAATGAGCCAGCCTATTTTTTATGGGCCTTATCTTCTAAACTATTTAGTAGCTTTCTGGTTTATTTTCTTCAGCTTTCCTGGTGTATAAATGGATTTTAATGGGGGAAAATGCTTTCAAATTAGAAACATTTTTTATAATTCAACGATTATCTTACATTAAAAAAAAAAAGTTGGGGAGGGTTTGAACATGATAACTAACTTCGAAGAATTGCAGCCAAGGATCTTTCTTATTGTAAATACTGTTAGATTACGAATCATCACAAGCAATATCTGTGATGATAGTGACGGGAAAATAACTTCACTACATTTTTTTTTGGGCAGGCTATCCTTCACAAGTTAATGGATCGTGAAGGCTAAGATGCTCCAGGGAGATATTTTGCGTGTTCAGTCTGATGAGCTCAGCCTGAAGAAGGTAAATTGTCGATTACGTTGGTACTAGAATTTTTCAGTTGTAGCCGCATTTTCTGCTGAAGAAGGTGCTCTTTCGTGAAATTTACTTGCTAAAACAACTTTTTTTGTATCTGTAACTGATATATGGCAAAATTTTGATTCATATATCCGTATGTTTTAAATTAGACAACTCCAAAGTGGTTGAAGATGTGTGTTTAACTTGCTGGTTGGCATTTAGAGGAATTTATAGCCAAGTTATGGATGTGTGCCTTCAAAATTAGCCAGGAAATGGCAGACAGGTTGATCTACGATACATTTACGAAACGAATGTAAAGGATGCATTTGGAAAGAGATGAAGAAAAAAGAAAGTAATGTGCCTTATACTTAATATGATTTGGGTCCTATACACAATCACATTCTCTTGAACATAACTCTTTTTCTGAATGCATCTTCCTATTTTGTTGATGGAAAGGATCCAAATGCGTATAACACTTATGTTAGTAAAAACATCTTGACTTCAATTGCTCCACCAGTGTTGCAAATAGCTAATTCGTTAAAGGGATGTTTTACATTAATTTATTAAGTTCGGAGTTGGCTCAAACATATTGTTAATGGCTAAATTATATTGGTGAATAGCTAAAACGTTGTAATAAGTAGTTAAAGAAGTGTTCTATATACCTGAAACAGAGGCCGTTTGCATTATTAATTTATTGAAATATGGAATTGGCTAAGATGTGTTGTCAATTGCTTAATCATAACTGTGAATAGCTAGTTCGTTACAATAAACAGTTAAAAAGGTATCGTAAATAATTGATGTTTGGATGGGTGGCCTGGCTGATGTGATCTGTTTTCTTAGTGAGTGGCAAAAGCCCAACATTTTGTAAATTCCAATTTGATAGGCAGTTATCAAATTGAAGTCACTAATATGGTTTTCCAAATGTTAGGAGTATTTATTTGGAATTTTTTCTTTTTTAAGGGAGTAATACATTTTTTTGCCTTTTTTAAAAATGTTATTGCTATTTTCATATTATTAATATTAATAGTACAATTTTTTTCTACCTTTAAATTTCTCTACAAAAAATTAAAAAACAGTGTAAGAAACTACTCCATATAACGCACAAGGGTTAAGTCACTGAAAGTTTAGTCTCGTTAGATGTTATTAATTGATAGTACTAAATTTGTTATCGAAACAATTATACTACTTCCGGTCTTAATTATAAGAACTAGTTGATTAATTTGAAGAGATTAAGAAAATAAGTTAAGTTAGTTATTTGTAATAAATAGGTGTTGTCTTTCCTAAAATATCCTTGTTAATCAAGTATATTGACTAGAACTACTATTATTAGAAGGATTACCTGGGAAAAAAATACATAAATATGAGGGACAAAGAGGATTAGGGTCTTATAATTAGGATCAAACTAAAAGTCAAACGAGATCTTATATTAAGGATTGGAGGTAGTAATACATCAAGTTAAGAAATTTGTTCCTATAACTTTTCAAAACAAATGGATGTTAAATAAGGTGGGAAATCAAAGACATAGATTTTCCTTCAGGCCTAGCCCCAAAAAAAAAAAATCCCTACAGGATATGGTATATACTAAAGTTATATATATATATATATGCGCATATATATTTGATGTTTCATTTTATCTTGTAACTTAAGCTTGTTTTAACTTTAACCGTTCGTTTTTATCTTTTACTGATAATTTCTCTTTTATCGGTTACTTGTATTTGCACAAATTTTGTGGCTTAGTCAGTGATTTTGGTAAGTTAATAGAGCTTTTTTTGCCCCCAAACTTCAGAAAACATTTAAAACCAAATTTAATTAAAAGGTATATTTAAAATATATTAAAGTAATATAAAATTTAAAAACGAAAATGAAGCTCAAAACATTAAAACAAAAATGATTTAGGGCTTGTTTGGTTTCTTATTTTGAAAACAATTTTTTATTTTTAAAAAAAGAAAAATAAAAAAAAACTTGTTTGGTTATTTGTTTTTAATTGATTGTTAAAAAAACAATAATATGTTTTTAAAAATTAAAAAACCAAAACAACTTTTACATGTTTTTTGTTTTTGTGTTTTTTATTTTTTGTTTTGAAAGATTGAAAAATCTTCTTCTCTTTTTATTTATTATCCACCACTTATCATTATTAGTGAAAATTATCATCTACCAAGTGTGATTTTCTATGATTTTTTAAAATTATTATCCAAACAAATTTTTTTATTTTCTTATTTTCAAAACTTGTTCTAAGAAACAATTCTTATAAAATTACTTTGAGAACAAAAAAACAAACAAACAGGCCCTTAGCCTTTTTATTATTTCTTGTTGTTTAGTTTCTTCTAATAAATAAATGGGAAGAGTCGTTGGTACTTGGTAGTTTGATATTTTTGTGGTCAAGCTAGGTGGACCGTGGAGCAAAATTCATCAAGGAATTAAATCTAGAATTGAAATATTAAAATTCAAATACTCATTAGGTTTTTTCATTAAATTCTTCACACATATATATATATATATTTATTCACTCTCATTTTTTTAAAAAAAATTAAAATTACATGCTTGAATTAATTTTCTGATCAAATTAGAAACTGCGCATTATTTATTTCTGCGAATGGAGTAATTCTTATTATTATTTTCAATTTAATTATTAGAATTTGATAAAACATACATTAAATATATAAAATAAATTGCCCAAATTTTCAAAATATAAGTTGATTATATATATTGATAACCTATATCTATTTTTTTTTTTTTCCAAACGACCTTATTAATGATCATAATACGGGACCAAAGGCGGTTCGGATTCGCCACGAAGCTCCGACACATGGTTTCGGGTTGAAAGTTGAGGACTTCTGATTCATAATTCTGAATCTGATGCCTTCTCAAGCCTTTCCACCTCCTGAGGAACCGTTCTGGCGGCGGATTTCAATCCCACTGGAACCTTCGCCGACGGTGGTAGTCGATGGCGTTGCCTTTGAAGGCAACATCTTCTATCTACATTGATTTTCGCAGTCTTCTTTGAGGTCTTTCAGCCACCCGGAGTCCAATCCAAAAGTCCGAATGCGTGGTTTGCTCAATGACCCTCTGTTTCAGAGCTTCAAAAGCTTTTGCTGCAACTGCTGCACCGATCACATATCTCAAAGTACGTCTTCTTTTTCCTTTCTGCTCCACTTTCTATTGCTGCAACTGTAGCTCCTCCAGTTTAGCTTCGACTCCTGAGGTCCATTTCAGAGAACTTATCTTCGACACCGTTGAAGAAAAGCCTGGAGCTTTCTGTAACTGTAATTGGGAGTCTGATCAGTTCCGAGCTGTAGTGGTTGAACCCGAGTTGTTCGTTCGGGTCCTTAACTCCATTCGAGACAGGCCCAAAATTGCTTTGCGCTTCTTTAGATGGGTGGAGAGCCAACCTGAATATAAGGGGTCTGTATTCGCACTTGTCGTTATTCTTGACATTCTTGCGCAGAATAATCAGATGCGATCGGCGTATCTGATTATGGAGAGGGTGGTTAGCGGGAATATGCACGGAATTATGAATGTTTTGATTAGCGGTTGTGTGCCTGTGGAGGTATCTGTTAAGCTTCTCGATCTGTTGCTGTGGATATATACAAAAAAATCAATGTTAGAGAAGTGCCTATGTGTTTTTCATAAAATGATTCATAACAAGCTGTTGCCAGATGTGAAGAACTGTAATAGGATTCTTAGGACACTTAGGAATAAAAGTCTGGTCAATAAAGCAAGAGAAGTCTATAATTTAATGACTGAATTTGGCATTAAGCCAACAACTGTGACGTATAATACCATGCTGAGTTCATTTTGCAAGGAAGGAGAAGTCCAGCAAGCTATGGCCCTTTTAGCGGAGATGCAAGAAAGAGGGTGTCTTCCCAACGATGTAACTTATAATATTTTGATAAATGGTTTGTCCAACGAAGGGGAACTAGAGCAAGCCAAGGAATTGATTGAGGAGATGCTAAAATCTGGACTGGAGGTTTCAGCTTACACCTATAACCCTTTGATCAGCGGGTACTGCAACAAGGGACTGCTTAAAGAAGCATCTATTATTGGTGAGGAGATGTTAAGCAGAGGAGTTTCGCCTACTATAGTGACCTACAATACGTTCATGTATGCTTTTTGCAAGTTGGGAAGAATGACTGATGCCAGGAAGTATTTGTCTGTCATGCTAAATAAGAATCTGCTGCCGGACATAGTTTCATACAACATTCTAATTTATGGTTACTGTAGGCTGGGGAACTTAGAAGAAGCCTTTGTCTTATTTGATGAGCTTCAGTGTAGGAAATTTGTACCCACTGCTGTGACTTATAATACACTGATAGATGGTCTTTGCAGATTGGGGAATTTGGAGGTGGCCCAGAAGCTCAAAGAAGAAATGATCATTCATGGGCCAAGTCCTGATGTTTACACTTTCACAATCCTTGTGAGAGGATCATGCATGATAGGTAACTTGCAAATGGCTAAGGAATTTTTTAACGAGATGCTTCATAGAGGGTTGTTGCCAGATCGCTTTGCGTACACTACTCGTATAGTAGGTGAACTGAAACTTGGTGACTTATCCAAGGCTTTTGGTATGCAAGAAGAAATGCTAGCTAAAGGTTTTCCTCCTGATTTGATCACATATAATGTCCTCATAGATGGGCTGTGCAAATTGGGCAATTTGAAAGAAGCAAATAAACTTGTGAAGAAAATGCTCCATGATGGACTTGTCCCAGATCATGTAACATATACTAGCATCATCCATGCCCACCTGGCAGTTGGCCATCTAAGGAGGGCTAGATTGTTGTTCTATGAGATGTTGAGCAGAGGAATATTACCTTCAGTAGTTACTTACACAGTTTTGATTCATTCACATGCAATTAGGGGAAGGCTGGAACTTGCAATTATGTACTTCATCGAAATGCAGGAGAATGGTGTTTATCCAAATGTGATCACTTACAATGCGTTGATAAACGGTCTTTGCAAAGTGAGAAGGATGGATCAAGCTTACAAGTTTTTCACAGAGATGCAAGTATACGGTCTTTCTGCAAATAAGTATACCTACACTATTTTAATCAATGAGAACTGCAACATGGGTTATTGGAAGGAGGCCTTAAGATTGTATAAGGAAATGCTAGATAAGGAAATAGAGCCTGATTCTTGTACACACAGTGCCCTTATGAAACATCTAAACAAAGACTATAAGTATCACGCAATTCAACTTCTTGAGAATTTGATAGGAGGTGCAAATCAAATCTTGATGTGAAGGTTTAATGGATCTGTATGGGATTCTCTCATGATTTATAGTGAACGGCATGCCAGAACATTGGCAGATTTTGCCTCACTAAGGTATAAATTGCAGCAGACATAAACATGTAAAATTTTCTGCTCATCTTGCCAAGTAAGAATTCCCTTATTTTTCCTTCTCGACATAAGATACTTTTATTGAAATCCATAATCGTTTGGCCTTGACGCATTGTCTAATTTGTTGCAGGATGAAGCTGCTGATGGGTATATTTATCAGTTAGAAGTGCTAACTTCAACAATTTACTGTGCAACTAGGTAACACTAGAGAAAGCATGTGGATTTGATCAGTTAAAACAGTTATATCACAGTTAAATTACGCAGCAAAGGCAAGAAGAGGCTTAGAGAAAGCCCATTTTCCTTTGTCAATATATTTCAAATAAATTTTTGACACAATCATACGTATTTTTTCATTCTTTTGTTGTAGTATTTGTAGGGGAAAGGGAAGTAGATGGGATGGAGTTCATTCAATGCATGACATTAATGGTGATTATTTTTTATTCAAGTGGTTTATATATTGTTTTCTAGAGTGACAAGTTGTATGTAGCTGGCAAAAAATAGAGTTACAACTTGTATGAAGGATGGACGATGTTATATAAAAGAAAAGGATAAGAACATATGTAGTTTAACACTTCTATCCTAGTTTTCCAGTGGACGCCAAAACCTGTCTGAGCATTTAATAACCTCGCCATGCAGTTACTTTTACGACTTTACTTTTACAGACATTAGGCTAAAGCTGTAGGGAAATTATAAAGTGTAGGCTGACCATGATCTTTTGTCTGTGGTCTGCGCTTGACACTTATCTTCCAAACATACTTGAGTTCAACAAGGATAGAGTTAGGAAAAGAATAGTTAATTAATTTGGAAGGTGTTAACCTGAATCTGAACTGGTAATTAAACATGACATATGCAAAAGCATTTTCTCTATACATTCAGAGTTTCTGTCTTAACAATTATCAATGTGTATGTGCACACATCAGATGAACTCTTCAGTCTTCAACAACCCATAGCCAATCGATTGAAACACAGATGTTTCAATTGTTAAGATCTCATTTAAAGTCACAAGAAATGATTGAGTGGAGTATGCTCATTAAAACACTGGTACTTTGATACAACCATCTAAGATCTGATACTGCCAAATTATATCCAAACATTGTTGGGGCCAATAGATTTAACTCTCCTAATGTAATATTTTTCATCTACAACGTTCAGACCTTCAACTTTGCTTAAGGGGAATTAAGTCCCTTCCACTCAACCCAACCACCAGTTGTAAAACTGTAAGTATTTTAAATGATGAAAATCTCAATTGTTAGGCTTTCTCTACTTTTTATATTTATGTGTATGAGAGAAGGAAAACACTGTCACTGGACAAGCTTTCCAGTGATTTGGAATATTTTGCTGTATCGGAATGCTCTATGAGACATAACTTTTGCAGCCTTTCTGTGGTGTTTGGTTCACAGCAATTTCAAGGGAGTCACTTTATGCGTATATGCAAAGGATTGGGCGGCTTTGTTGATATCTTCCTTTTTATTGTAATCGCGTTGTCTTGTTTTGATACTAGTTGTTTTTCTTGGGTAGATATTTCGACTTCCTCTCGTGTATTTTTCTTACTTGTTATAATTTTTCTCATTTATCCAAAAGAAAATGAAAAGATCAGGTTCTTTAGCAACAACTACTTGTGTTGAATAATTCTCTCTGTTATCTGTAATGTTTTTGCTCATTTTTGCATGTATTTTCCTGAGCTGTTACGACGTGACTTGTGATGCCCATCAATCTTTTATTTAAAATTTGATGCCAGAAGTTATTCATAGAGGCATTCTTACACTTTATAGAAGCACAAACCCTGTTTTTCTGTTACTACTGGGATCTGGATGTGATTCCATAATCATTAGAAAATCAGAATAAATCTATGCAAATCCCCTATCTTAAATGCTAGGTAAGCTGTCAGATTAGAATAGACAGAGAGTTTGAAACCCTAAACTATATATATATTGAATGCCTTTGATAAAGAAGACCTTTTTGAAGTTGCATAGCTGCCCCTTTTCAGCTAAGGACATTATTAGCTCTGACCTATCTTCACATTGATATTGCTTGATTTGCTGTTGATCCTGGAGTTAAACTTATACTATGGATAATCCGCTGCCCGATGAAGCTTTGTATTGTGAGTGGATTATTTTGGATTATTTCAGTCAGTAAGGGACGTCTGAGTGTATTGACTATTAATATTAGATTTTACAGGCATCGTCAATGCTGCTGAGTGGCAGCTACTATGAAGTGTAGCTTTTTGGTATTTTTAGAATCCAACATAATTGGACTTGTATGACCAAAGACTATGCTGCTTCTCCTAATATCTCACCACTGTTCATTGTGTGTTAAAATACCTTTTTTTTTAATAACAAAAATACCTTTTTAATTTGGAGTAATGGCTTTGATTCTGCGGACAAAGTTGCCAAATTAAATAGGAATCACCCTAGTTATATCTCGTAATATCTATGGAGTTAAAGTTGGGGGGAAAATATTTGATTGTTGTTCAGTTGTCAGATTGTAAACATGAATATTTAGCTTCAATTAATGTTTCCATGTATTTAGTCCTAACTTGCACTGTGCTTCAAATGTGAAAGATACATGTGATTGGCTGTTCCCTGCCCCAAAAAAAAAAAAAAAAACCAAAAAAAGAGATTGGCTGTTCTGCTTTTTTTCTCTTTTCCATGTGCGGCTAAAATACTTTCTTTGGGTTATATTTGTGACAAAAATTTGCTTGAAGTCAGCAAGCCCCCTTGGATTGCTCATCAACATGGCCAAAAGTTTTTCCTCTGCCACTTCACTTTTTCCTACTTTTTTCTGTACATATATCGCTCCTGTCCAGATTTGGTACTTGAATTAAGGATGAATACATCCTTGTGCATCATGTCCTTATCTTTGAAATGAGATCTTGGACTTTCTGATCTAATTTAATTTGTACAATCTATTTTTTTTAAATTTTTCAGTTAAAACTTCATTTTGAGAAGCAGCAGCAATTGGTACATTCCCTTTAAGATGAGTATGGAATTCAAATTTATATACTTTCGCCTTAGTGTAGTTGTTGGAAAATGTTCACACCACTGTCCTGTGAAAATGTAGAATTAAAAGCGAGCAAAAGTAGAGCGTACTTCTTAATTACTTTGTGCAAGCATTAGATGAGATACCATTACACACAATGCAAGTTATTCCCATTTAGCCTTTTTGCTGGATTGGCTGGCTTATGTTCCTTCACGAGTTTCCTTCTTTTTGTGGAATGTGAATTTGAATTGTGTAGAGGATATCTTTTGAAGATGATTTATTACGGCAATAACTTGTCTCCCACTTTAATGCTCAAGACTATGTTTCTAATAATGGAAAGTTAAATATGAAAATAAAAGAAAAAATAAACTACTTTTGTTCATATCATCATATGTTTCTTTACATCAACTTGAAATTATTAGAGGTAATTCTAGCTTATACTCTTCTAATCCAATTTATAAGTGAGAGAGAAGTTTTTTTTTATTTATAAGTTACTTCATTCTTTCATTTATTATATTCCTCCGGTCTTTAATATAAAATCCATTTAATTAATTTAATTGAATTAAGGAAGTTAAGTAAGTTAGTTAATTATAAGAAATGTGATATTTTTCTTAAAACATTATAATCATCTTTCTTAATATCTCTTCTTCTTTTTTTTTTTTTGATTATGCTTGAGGAAGTATCTATAGGGGTAATTTAGATAAAATTGATAAATCTGAGAAATGAGTCATATATTTAGGATCAAAATCAACTCAACAATTAGATCCTATATTAACGACCGGAGGAGTAGTGTAGATTGTTATTTTTTTTAAAATGTGTATATGTTAAATAAGGATAAAATTAAAAAGTTAGTATATTTTAATTAAGGGTTAATATGGTTTAAGATTTTTTTTGTGTGTGAAAAAGTGTCTTAAAAATAAAATTTAAAGACAGGTACTAAATGTCCTTTTTTTTCAGATTTAACTCTCATTTAATAATAGTCATCTTTTCCTTTTGAGAAAATCACAAAAAAAAAACCTTTGAAATAATAAAATTATGAAAAAGGTATTTGAACATTTTTTATTTTATTTTATTGTCTCTTACTCTCTCATACTTGTCAGACTCCCACTTTCTCAAAACCTCTGGCCCTAGAATTATTCACTTGGCCTTCCCCAGTTCTCCCTCGCGTCTAACCGCCCCATCACAGATTCGCAAGTCGCAACATAGCTAGCCGCCATACTTTTGACTCGTTAAGTTTCTTCATCTTCCCCAATGCTTTGCTTACCCCTTGTTCGATTTGATGCCATCAGTCGCAAATGACTGCTAATTGCTGGTTTGATGAGAATGCATGGCATGAATGGTTGATTAAAAAACTCATTCTTCTTGTTTTTCATGCTTTTTTGACCAATAAGAAATAGTTATCTTGAAAAAATTGAATTAGTTTTGGCAATGCTGATAGAATAGTTATATTGTGTGTGGGAGCAGTTGATTAAACAACTCTGCAGAACATGACGAATGAGACTCAGCTTGAATTGCCTCATGTATTTTTATTGTTCTATTATTCAAATCATGGATTCATAGTTGCTGGATGCTAGAGAATTAATTGATTTATATATTGATTTTATATTGTCTCATGGATGATATTTTTTTTTATAATATCTATATTAGATGCTGCACGCATGGATAATGGATGGTTAAATTGAGTTATATTTATTTTTTTTAAGTAAATTTGTTTTAATATCTTTGTTAGCTGAAAATTTGCTTTAGATATCATGGATTGCCCTCAAATTATTATATCTTTGGGTGCGGTTTATATTTGCTCGAATTGCTCATGTTTCCAAGATACTTTATGGAAATATTGATATGTACATGTGCTTTCAATCTGAATGCACATTGAGTTTGGGGGAGGAAACAATGAAAATGTTGGGTGAAATGTTAGAAAAAGCAAGTGTTTGTTTACTTGTAGATGACAAGATCACTGTGAGGATTTAACATGAGATGTAATGTAGATGTCAACTTTGTTGAGTAGTTAGAAATAGCAAGCTGACTGTAAGGATTTGACAAGTTTATAATAAAAAATAATAAGTTTATAATTGAAAATATTAAGTTTATAATTAGAAATAACAAGTTTATAGAGTAGTTGAAAATAACAAGTTGAATATGAAGATTTGACAAGTTTATAATTGAACACAACAAGTTTATGCTGAATTAATTGGGTGTTTAATTTGTTATGTGGGTTGAGTGAGATTGAAAAGAAGGAGGAAATGGAAGAAGAGGTCATACACATGACTTCCATGAAGGAAGAAGAAGTGTGAATTTTTCAGATTAGAAAGTAGGAGGGAAATAAAGCTAAGAAGTGGAGAATGCGCAATGAAGATGGAAAGGAGAACTAAAATTCTAAAAGTCTCTCCTCAACAGAAGCGGAGTTAAATGCTGTGAGGATGTGGTTGCAGATTCTGTTGAGAAGTAGGATGAAAAAAGGTCAAATTATACAGAGATTCAGAGGAGGTTCTTCAACTGTTACCCACTGATAATGGGCGTTCATTCACTGAGTAAATAAATGGCAGAAATACGCTCAATGATGCCCTTGCCATGGGATTTAGAGATCTTTCATGCTCATAAATTGGCACTTAAATGTGCCTATGTCATTGCCGAGAAGGCTTAGGTGGCAACCTCAGCTTTGACAATGTTGTGGGAGGCACCAGGTTTCTGTCATGGACTACTACGCTATGATATAGGATGATTTCTATATGTCTATTTTCTAGTTTTTTAAAGGTGATTTTGTGTTTTATGCTGCTTGTCTGAGCTCTTTTCTCGCAAGTTTGAACTTGTGTCTATCATTAAAAAAAAAAAAAAAAAAAAACTCTAAAAATCCCCACCTCCTTTTGTTTTGCAAATGATGGTAAAGACTAAAGAGTATTATTTGGTGGGGATGATAGTGATGAAGAATAATATTTTGTTGAGAGTTTTAATTTTCATTTCCAAACTTGTAATTTCTTATTTCATGTTTATAATTTTTTATTCCAAACTTGTAATTTCTTATTTTATACTTGTAATTTTCTATTTCAAACTTATAATTCCATATTCCAAACTTGTAATTTCTTATTCTATATTTGTAATTTTCTATTTCAAACTTATAATTTCATATTCCGAACTTGTAATTTCTTATTTTATGATTATAATTTTCTATTCCAAACTTATAATTTCTTTTTTAAAACTTGTAATTTCTTATTTTATATTTGTAATTTTCTATTCCAGACTTGTAATTTCCTATTTCAAACTTGTAATTGTTTGTTTCATATTTGTAATTTTCTATTTCACATTTGTAATTTTTTATTTCACACTTGAAATTTCATATTCCAAAATTGTAATTTCCTATTCTTGTAATTTTTTATTCCAAATTTGTAATTTCTTATTTCAAACTTATAATTTTTTATTTCAAACTTGTAATTTCCTATTTTAAACTTATAATTCTTTATTTCAGATTTGTTATTTTTCATTGCAGATTTGTAATTTTAGACTTATAATTTTCTGTTGCCGACTTATTATTTTCTATTTTGAACTTGTAATTTTCTATTTCAAATTTGGTTTCTACTAGAGATTTGTAATTTCATATTTCCTTGTTTTGCCATGGAAATTAAAAGACTTGTGTGTGGTGATATGTTAACGGAAGAAGATGGCGAGGTCTTAATTATTTATATGACAGCTAACCGAATACTATCCTTTTCGGTCCCCCTTTTTTTAAGAAAGTATTATGGGTTATTTTATTAACAAATACTCTTCCAGTCCTTAATATAGGACCCAATTTTTGAGTTGATTTTGGTTCTAAATATAAGACCCATTTCTTATATTTATCAATTTTCTCTAAATTACCCCTATAGATACTTCATCAACCATAATCAAGTAAAAGAGAGAGAGGGTATATTAAAAAATATGATTATGGTGTTTTAGGAAAAATGTGTCACTTTTCTTATAATTAACTAACTTACCTAACTTCTTTAATCTAATCAAATTAGTTAAATGAGTCTTATATTAAGGACCGGAAGAGTATTGTGGGTTTAATTTGGTGGGTTTTATGGTTTGAGATTTATGACTATGAAAATTTGTATTTTTATTAATTATGAAAAAAAAAAACAAACTAAAACAGGTAATTACAAGTCTAGAATAAGAATTACAAGTTTAGAATATGAAATTATAAGTCTTTAATAGAAAATTATAAATCTGGAATAAGAAATGATAAGTTTAAAATAAATAATTACAAGTCTACAATATAAAATTATATGTTTAAAATAGAAAATTACAAGTTAGTTCAACATTTTACTTTGAATAGAGAAAGGATACATTGTCGTAGAAAATTACAATATTTTCACAATTTAGTTGACGATATGACAAGTTGTCATTAAAAAAATTAAAAGTATTGGCAAGCTAAAGCCATTAACTTCCTTTAATGAAAAAAAAATCACATTATTTTTACAAATTAATTACCAATAACAAGTCTTACAAATTTATTACTAATAATTTCTTCTCCTTTGGTACTAATAATTTCTTATTGACTAATCAAATGGAGCAATACTAAAAGAATATACGAAAGTAATTATCAAAGAATTGGCATTAATCTGATACACATTAACTTGAGCGAAAAGAGAAAGAAATCAAGTTTGTTTCTTGGGGGGTAATAAATCCACAAGGTAATTGATCAGTAATGACAATCCACCAAATGAGACGTTGAGAAGACAAGGACAGTGTCTTTGGGATGAAAGGGAAATTTGAATTCTACACGATGATCATGATTTCATCAGGTGCAAGAAGATTTAAATCCAACTTGAAAACATTTCTGGGCTTCTTGACCTTGGGGGTAATAGTGGTAGTTGCAAAGGGTTCCGTTGTCAACTCCATTGCCAATCTCTTCAACAATCTCATAAAATACACTCCTAATAACAACAAGCTCTCAGTAACTTCTAAACTTGTCCCAGGAAGTGGGAGGAGATGTGGCTAGGGAGGAGAAAGTAGGGCCGAGGAAGAAGAAGGAAGAGGAAGGAGAGGATGAAGAAAGAGAATGATGAAGGGAGAGGAAGAGGAAGAGAAGAAGGAAAGATAAGGAGAGCAATGAGTTGGAAGAAAGATAATAAGAAGGGTATTTTTGTCTTTTATCTGACATTTCATAATTCATATTTAAAACAATAATTTTGTGAATCAAAAAACCTAAATTACAATTTCATATACTCCATGGGTTAAATTAAAAGTGGGACTTGTGTGGAAGTTTTCATGCAATTGAAGTACAAGATTATTCGCAATCAAATGCTTTCAACCATGCTTCCTTCTCTTCAATATACAAATGGGCCGATAGGCATGTCAGAGGACCATTATTTTGGGTTTTGTGAATTCAAGATTTGAAGGCTTTTCTTTTCCCTACATGTATCCTCTTATTATAAATAATCCTATTCGAAATATTGTTAGATATTAAATATAAACATCTCTCCTAACAAAGATTCGAATATTAGTTTATCACATTGTGAAGGTTAGAAATGAAGTGCTATATACTTACATTTAGTGTACATCACTGCCTCGAAGAAGATTATTAATTTTAATAAAAGAATATATATACTTGGGGAAACAAAACTAGTATTAATTTTAATGAAAGTAGTTGCCTTCCTGCAAATATGAGGCGACTAAACAAGTATATAGCTTCCTTCAATAAATAATATGGCTAATCCATTCAATCAATCTTGTAAAATATAGTTGATCTTAAATGGGATTTAAGTCATTTAAACGTTAGAAAGCTTTCTCAGCTATAGTAATCTTTACAAAGTATTAATAATATTCTCTAAGCAATACATGCACTTGGAAAAGAGACTAATCTTTTAATAAAATTTAGTATTTCAATTGGAATATTGATTTGTTCTGTTATCATTTCCATCAATGCATTATAAGTGATTATTGAGCTGTGGAATTTTATTATTATTATTTTGCAAAATAATATATAAGTTAATTCCTTAACTTTTAATAGAGGACCTTCACAACTTTTGTTTAGCTATTCACTACATTTGATTAGCTATTTATAATTTTGTTTAGCAATTAAGAATTATATTTTTAAAATTTCAAACTTATTGGAATAAATAAATGAAACCATTTGATTAAAAGTTATTCACAATTTTTATTCAACTATTCACCACACCTTATTAGCTATTTACTATAAAAGTTTAGTAATTAATAACACTATTCTTTAAAATTATTCACAATTTTTTGTTTAGGTATTCATTACACTTCATTAACTATTTACAAATTTTGTTCAGCAATTGACAATCATGTTTTAAAATTTTAAACTTGTTAAAATAAATTTATGAGACTCTTTGACTGCAAGATACTAACAACTTTTATTTAACTATTCATACATCACATTAGTTATTTACCACAAGCATACGAGTAAAAATTTTCATATATAGAAGGAAAAACTTTCAAGTGAAAAATGATAACTCAATGAATTCCAATAAAAAAAAAACAAAAAATTTGCAAGCAAAGTCTTGGACATTTTTTTTTTTTTTTGGCCAACGGAAAGCCTTGGACATATAAGGAAGCATGCATTGAACCATAAACCGTAATCTAACTTTTCCTCTAACCATAAACCCAAATTTCACCTCTAGAATTTGCTTCACATCAAGAGAAAAATCAAGATGCCCAATAATGCATACTTCTTGCTTTAGAATTTCTTTCTAAGCATAATGAAAGCATTTACACGCAAAATTCTCAGTTAAATCCTTAGCATAATATAAATACTCCTTGTACATTCACTTTTAACCATAAAGGGGGTGAAGAGAAATAGATAAAAACTTTTTAAGAATATCAAACCATTTTTCGTTTTTATCTGAATAAAAAAAACTTTGGATGAAAATTAATTAAAAGATTTTACATCAATTTTGGAAAATTGTCAAGCTCTAGAAAACATAGTTTTAAACTTTTAATTTATTTTCATATTGGACTGTAGTAAGAGAAACGCTAAAAAAAAGATATTAATACATCAATTTAAGTATTGCATTATATTAAAACATTAATGGAAAATTATACTCTTTTCTAAATGCATATATGTGTGTGTGTGGGGGCGCGCGTGCATGCTTATAGAATATTATTGATGCTACTTGTTTTTCTACTACTGAAAATTTATCTTCAAAACTAAAATCGTGAATCTTATCCGTGATTAAATATGTTACAATATAAATTGAACAGTCATATTATTTATTAATATTAGAATTATTTATTTATATTAAGAAAGCTAGAAAAATTATACGCTCGCATTAGGTGCTCATCAGCTTGATGAGCACTGAGTGCTCAGCATTCAAAACGGCTAACCATTTTTTTTTTTTTTTTTTTTTTCACAACTTTCTTCTTTTTCTTATCACATGCAACAATCTTCTAAAATTTCTCAATCTAATTCTATTTATCTTTAGCTTTCTCATTTTGTTGAACATTACTAAAAAGGTATCCTCATTCAATAAAACGGCATTGATTTGTAAAAAAATTTAGGATAAAACAGTATTTAGTATCCTTATACTATTTCTTATTTGTATCCAGTATCCTAACGTTATATGTGATGTATCCAATATCCTAATTTATTTATAATAGTTTTAGCACCTCTAGATTATGAATAATATTGTGGTCTTGAATGTAAGGGGAAAATAATTTCAGAGGTATTGGATAAACTGAAGGAAAAAAAAACTAAACGTACCATAAATAAGAGAATGTTACCTTATCCAAAAATTTATAGATTTATAATCGGTTTATTAAGAAGAATTAGTTATGAATAAAAATAATTTCTACCTCTGTTTAATATAAGAACTAGTTAACTAATTTAATTAATTAAGAATATTAGCTAAGTTAGTTATTTGTAATAAATAGATGTTATCTTTCTTGAAATACCCTTATTAATTATGTGTATTAGCCAAATCTATAATTTAATAAAATATTTAACATGTATAACTACTATAAAGACTATCCTGAGAAAAAAAAACAAATAAATACAAGAAACAAAGAAGATTGATGTATTATATTTAAAACCAAATAAAATGTTAAACTAACTTTTATATTAAGGACCGGAATAATAATAGATAATCGTATTTCTAATTAAATGATAAAATATTCACATGGTCCTATTTACTTAAAGAAAATTTTTTTGATCTTGTTTATAAGTTAAATTATTGAATTTTTTATATTAATATATAATTTTACCTTTAATTCATTATGATTAGATCAAGTACCATTATGATAAAATATACATTAAACATAAATAAAGTTAAAAATTAATTAAATTTAAAGAGGAAATTAACGAGGATATCTTTCAGTAATGTTTGGGTGAAATAAAAAATATGGATAAATACAAATACATTAGGAAATTTTGGAAGGTTGCATGTGCTTAAAAAAAACATTAAAAAAAATATGTTTATTGTGCAGCACCCAAAAAAGAGATGTTTTGAGTGCCGAGCACTTGGTTGATGAGCACCCAATGGGAACACGAAAAATCACATGTGGATATATAAGTTAGAATAAAATATTTTCATCACTTTTTGTTTTGTCTTAATTACATAAATTTTTTTTTATTTTGAAAACATATATTTTAATATAAACCATTAACACTGTTAAAAAATATCCTGAAAAAATATTTCAAATATATTTTTTAATTAAAAACCATATTAGAATAAATTTTATATACTATTTTAACCCTCATTATATTAAATCTTATTTTATCTTTTAATATTAATATTTATCAATAATCTATTTAATATTTTTATTAAATTTATTAAATATACTAAAGTAAGATATAACTTTATAATTTAATTGAAAATACATATATATACCATTACAAAACATTTTCAACTAACATATGTATTTAAAAAATTACATCACAAGTGAGTTTTAATAAATAAACAAGATAAAACATTAAATTTATTGTAAAATAAAAATTTATATTTATAAAATTAATTAAATTTATAATATAAAATAAAAAATTTATATTTATAAATTAATTAAATTTACAATATGGTAATCAATTTAATAGTATAACAAAAAATTACAATATGTATTAAAATTATTTTTTAATTTCAAATAAAGATATATCATGTGTGATTAAATGATAATTATTAAGTAATATTTGAGATAATGAGGGTCATTTTGGTCAAAATAACATGTTAATGCTATAATTTAACAGTCAACTAATAATTGGGTCAACTAATGATTGGGTAGATGAAAGTTGAATATCAAAAATAGAATGGAGGTTTATACAACATATATTTTGCTTTTAAGAGAAATCCATATAGGTTTCCAAAATAAAAGAGGCCTCTGTAATCTAAGTTAAATAGAGAGGATGTTGATATATTTTACTCTATAAGTTATAATACTCCTCCGATCTTTAATATAGAAGCTAATTAAAAAGTTCATATTGGTCCTATATGTAACACATATTTCACATGTTTATCAATTTTTTTCTAAATTAACCCCATTGATATTCCGCGAACAATAATTAGGTAGGAGAGAGATGAAGGGAATTAAGGAAGATTTGTTTTAGAAAAAAATATATCATATTAAATAATTTAACTAACATCTTTAATCTACTTAAGTTAGTTAATTAGGTCTTATATTAAAAACCGGAAAAATACATCAAGCATCTCCAATAATTTTGCATTAGGCCTCTGACCCAAAAAAAAAAAAGTTGGATTAGGCCACAAAACTTCTCGACACGACTCTGCTATTATATTAGTAATAGCATGATGAAACTATATAAAATAAAAATATATTAATAAATGCAAAAATATGTAGACACATTTAAAAAAAATTTTGGTCAAAATATACACATTTTGTACTTCTTTTGTGTACAGCCAAAAGGAAAGAAAACTCCAAGTTATGGGATCTCAGAATCCAACAACACAAAACTTTAGCATAATTCCAATATAAAATCGTGAACTCCTATGCTTTTCCTTTCAAATATTTGGATCCTTGATTACGCCACACTAAACTTTGTCATCCTGCGTTATCACATACCCATTGGTCCTTAATATAAGTTGGGAGGTTTGCATTCTTCTGAACCACTGGCGTTAATTGCACATATCAAAAAGGATTTTCATTAGAAAAATTAATGTAAATAATTAGAAAGATATATTAAGAAAACTTCCATACAATTTTTTTTTTACAAATAATTAACTTATGTTAAATTATGCGTTTGTTTCTCTAAGTTTACATCAAATTCTAGTTTAGTCTTGTAAATTTATTAAGTGGGTTTTTAGTCTTTTAATCTTAATATTGTTAATGCTCACTCAGCAAATTTAAATGGTGACTGTAATTAAATAATGATAAAAGATGCTTAAACTTTAAAATATAAAAACGATCCATGCATATGCTTAAATAGTCAACATTTATGGCACCAAAAATATCACATGTATGATTGCATTATGTGTGTTTATAAACTGCTGAATCCGCTCTATTGATGTATAGAATGCATTTGGAGAAAGATAGACAGGACAAAATATTGTAGCAATGTGTTGAGCCACATTTCATAGTAACTCCACTTATTAGTTATATATATATATATATATATATATATATCACTCAATATTCTTATCTTATTTTGAATTAATGGGGGGAACAACTTAGTTAAAATTTTAGACCTTTTTTAATGGGAGAATTACGATGAGCTCCCAAGCAAAAAAAAAATACTTGGAAAACAAGTCCTAAAAGTTGTCATTTTCACTATAAGACTTGTCATTATAAACTGTGAAAGTTGTTATTGGGACTTTTTGGTAATTATTTTTTTCTGTGGGACTTGATTGTAATTCCTCTTTTTAATTGTATTTTATAAATAAAATTATGCACACCCCCGGAAACTGATCCAAGGGGTTATCATAGCTACTATTACCAGTCACATACTAAATGTAAGTTACTTATAGTATATTTAATATTTGTTTTTTAGTTTTGTCTTTATTTTAATTCTCGTTAAAAAGATAAAAAGAAGAGAGAGACACAATAATGTTTTGCAAATGTAGAGGGGGAGAAAACTTCAATGAAAATAAAATTGAAAAATCTTACTCCTCCGGTCCTTAATATAAGACTCATTTAACTAATTTGATTAGATTAAAGAAGTTAGATAAGTTAGTTAATTATAAGAAAAATGACACATTTTTCCTAAAATATCATAATCATCTTTCTTAATACTTCATCTCCCTCTTCTACTTGATTATGGTTGAGGGAGTATCCATAGGGGTAATTTAGAGAAAATTGATAAATATAAGAAATGAGTCTTATATTTAGGACCAAAACCAACTCAACAATTGGGTCCTATATTAACGACCGGAGGAGTATTAAGTTAATGTATTTCTTATTATGTAAAAACAGGTTACAAATGACTTATATAAAAACCAAAGTGACATACTACTTCTGGTTCTAATTATAAGAACTAGTTGACTAATTTAAGGAGATTAAAAAAATAAATTAAATTAGTTATTTTTCATAAATAGGTATTGTCTTTTCTAAACTATCCTTACTAATCAAGTATATTGGTTAGAACTACCATTATTAGAAGGATTGTCTTGAGAATAAATAAATAAATATGAGAGACAAAGTGGATTGGGTCTTATATTTAGAACTAAAATCAAAGTCAAACAAGATATTATACTACCTCCGGTCCTAATTATAAGGGTTAGTTGACTAATTTGAAGAGATTAAGAAAAGAAGTTAAGTTAGTTATTTGTAATAAATAGGTGTTGTCTTTCCTATGTGTTGGCTAGAATTATCATTGTTAGAAAGACTACCTTAGAAAAAATATATAAATATGAGAGATAAAATGGATTAGGATCTTATATTTAGGATCAAAATAAAAATCAAATAAAGTCTTATATTAAGGATTAGAGATAGTACTCCTCCGGTCCTTATTATAAGACCCAATTTGACTTTTTATTTGGTCCTAATTATAAGACCCAATCCTTTTTATCTCTTATATTTATGCATTTTTTTCCAAGATAATCCTTCTAATAATGATAGTTTTAGTTAATATACTTAATTAGCAAGGATATTTTAGGAATGACAACACTTATTTATTATAAATAACCAACTTAACTTACTTCTTTAATTTCCTCAAATAAGTCAATTGAGTCTTATAATTAGGACCGGAGGAGTATTAAGGATCGGAGGTAGTATTAATTAGTGGTAAGATGATTATATATGTGTGTGTGTGTGTGCGCATTCCATTTTTGGAAATATTCTTGAAGGATGAATCCAATGAACCAACTAATTTATCAGTTCACTAAGGAGGCTTTGCTTGAAGAGGTGACGCAGGGACACAACTGATCATAGGAGCAGCTTCTCTGCTCCGCCCATTCCCTCTGCTACCCCGTTACTCCTATTAAAATGCTCCACTTGCACTTCAAAGACGAGTACAAAATTTCAAAAACATGAAAAGGGCCATTCTTATGGATTTTATGTTTCGTTGTAAAAAGATTAATTTGCTAATTTTTATTTTTTTAAAAAATATTTATATACTACTCCTCTGATTATATTTATAGGGCAAAAAGAAGAAATTTTTTGCTCTTATTTATAGGGTGGAGAGGAATTTTTTTATATGAGTGTATGATTTTACTTTTCATTTATTTATTGTGTTGACTTTATTTTCAAGAAATATAATATATATTAAATAGGAATAAAGTTAAAAATTTGTGAACTTTCAAATGAAAATTAATAAAATTTAAGGTTTTTCTTAGTTTATGTGAAACACATTGAATATGACTTATAAATAGAATCAAAAGAATGCCTTATAATAAAATATTTAAAAATATTTTTAACCTTAAAAAATATTTATATACTACCTTATTTTTTCCAAAATAAAACTATAAAATATTTTATATTTTGTCGCAATTTATATGCCTTATAATTGGTGCTTACATTAGACATACTTATACATTATCTCCAATCATAAACATAAGATTCAGTCTGTAACATAAATTATAGAAAAAATAACAAAAAAAGAAGCTGAAAATTAGTAAATCCCAAATCTTGTTTGGTAACAACACTTTATCTGATATTAACAACACTGAATTTGCAAATAATAACAAATTTTTATTGATATTTCTTATTTGGCATTTAATAATTTTTAGCTTCTTTTTTGTCATTTTTTCTAAATAATATTACAAATTAGATCCCATATTTAAAGCTAGAGGTAGTGCCTTATAATCGGGATTCACATTAGACATATTTATTTTGAACTAATACTTATAATTGAAAAAAAATAACAATTAGCAAATTTTTTTTTTTGGCAACGAACATAAAATCAATAAGAATGGCCCTTTACATGTTTTTCTTCATTTTGTTCCCTCCTCTTCAGGTACAGGTGGAGCATTTTAATAGGAGGAAGGGGGTAACTGATGGGGATAGGAAATCTTATTTCAGACACACAAACAAAGGTCAATTTCAGGGAATTTAAATTTTCAACTGTAATCATATATGCATTTGGAGGCTAATAATTAGCAAATGGTCCGAACTTCACCAACCTTGAAGAGCCGGGGGGGGGGGGGGGACTAAACACTATATACAACTCCTAATTACTGTATTTATTTATGTTCATAAAATAATATTATTTTTATAATACTGAATAATCTTCTTTATAATCTAAAATTATATGCAACTAGACAAACTCATGCTCCTCTGATTTTAAATATAAGTTTTTTTTAACTAGTTCATAGAATGCAAAAAAGTAATTAAGATTATTATTTGTAAATAATATGTAAACAAATTGTGATGCTTTTCCAAAAGTACCCCTGCCATCTAATATTAGAATTTAATTAGTAAAAATAAAAATGCCAGATAAAGAGGGGTATTGTGGAAAAGTAGTAATTAATATAAATGACAAGGAAGAATTGAATATTATATTTAGGACTAAACAGACCTTATATTTAGAAATGAAGGGAGTATCATATTAACATAATAAACTATTATTGCTGTTATTTATTAGTAATAAAAATTATTAAGCAAAAATTGCAAAGGTAACCTATTTAAGTGGCATAGGGTCTATTTTATTTATTTCACCAGCTTCTAACACATTTATTTTATCAGCTTTTGTGCAAACTATATTAGTTATGCGTGACTGTCAGATTGTAGACTTTTTTGTGCTGGCTAACTTTACTCCTATTCTGGTTGATGAACAAGACTTAGCATAAATATTAACTCAACGCTTGCCTGAGAAAGCAATGGAGAAAAAGATGACAGCAACACAAGTCCTTGACCGAATTTCACTTCCTAATATGCATGAACTTGTGGTTGGCATTGAAAGAAAACTTTTTTACAAAATAATATTACAGTAGATTCAGTCCAACAAATCTCCCATTTCAAAACAAAAAATCAAACATAGTGAGGACAAGAAAGCTCCGATTTTTTCCAGGGTAACAGAAGCATGGTTTTCTGTTGGAAATTTCCAGTACCCTTTTGATCCTAATTTTCAATGGAACAATGCACAATTCTCTCTCTTGTTGCTTTCTGCCTAATTGAGCACACAAAGCTAATACCATTGACTTATTACGGAGAAAAACCTGAACACCGATGTACTTTTTAGTTTTAACCAGCAGGTCTTTGTTTCATTGATCCTGTGTGTAAAAAAAAAAAATGTTGTCTTTTTGGCACCTGAGAAGTTGGGAAAAATTTAACCCAACAATGGAAGAGGACAAAATTAATGATGTCAGGAACTAGAGTTAGCGGAATCTCAAAAATACTGCTTTCATCTTTGTATTTCACAAACCCATAAAAGAGATCGATCAGTTCTAGGAAGTTTGCTTCTCAGCTCTAACAACTAAAACCAACAGCCTCAATAAAGACCAAAGTGTTCTTTGATTTGTCAGCTCCATTACAAGGTTCTTTTCTCATTCTTTTCTCGCTTCTCCCACTTAGTCGCATTTATTAACCTAGTGCTTTACGCCCTCAAGTTCACCTATAAAAAAGATTCATCCTTGTTCTCTCTTTCGAACTTCTCTCCTTCATTAAAAGGAAACTTCTTCCCCAAAAAAAATAAAGATAATGGCTACTACTTTCTCATTCTCATCATCTGCATACCTTGTGAGATGTTCCTCCATGAGAGAAAATCATGACCAGCGTAAGCAGCAGCTAAACGGCAGCATCAGGATTAATGGGACTTCTAGGTCTCCAATTAAGGTTGATTCAATCAGCCAAGCAGCTGAGGCAGTTATTTCTGTTCCAAAAAATGGCCTACGCCAGAACATTCCAACAAAGAAGCAGCTTGTTGATCCTAACCGTCAAGGGCTCATGGTTGAAGGTGGAGTTGGCTATAGACAGACATTGGTCATTAGGTCCTACGAGGTTGGCCCCGACAAAACTGCAACACTCGACAGCATCCTCAATCTTCTTCAGGTGTCTACATAGTACAAGGGGTTCATTGATGCCATGTCAAGCAACCTTAGATTTTTATATTGCTATTATAATGTAGTTGACGATGATGATGATGATGTGCAGGAGACAGCATTAAACCATGTATGGATGTCTGGACTGCTCAGTGATGGATTTGGGGCAACCCATGGAATGATGAGGAACAATCTCATCTGGGTCGTCTCAAGAATGCAACTTCTGGTTGATTACTACCCTATCTGGTAAGTATAATCCATCCATAATGGTCATCTCAACAATGACAGAAACAGTTTTTGTTGGCTAATACGCTCATCTTCAGAAATTTTCACCCCACTTCAGACAAACCTCCCTTCAAAATGGCATTTTCCTAAGGATCCTTCATATTATCATTTCTTCAGATTTTATCTGCAGAAAACCACAAACATTTATATCTTAATATAATATAAACACATGACCATCCGAAACTCAACTAAACAACTATACACACTTCCTCTTCATCAGAATAGCTTGTGAGTAACCATACTCTCAGCAGAACATTCCCAGTAGACAGAAACTTAACTATTTCGATTTTCTTACTGGTGAAAGGCTGAACCATAACCAGTGAATGAACTGTGACAAACATGGCAGGGGGAGGTGGTTGAAATTGACACATGGGTTGGAGCATCAGGTAAGAATGGGATGCGGCGGGACTGGCTGATAAGAAGTCAAGCCACAGGTGGTATTTTCGCTCGAGCAACAAGGTTTGCCCCAGAAAATTCCCCCTATTTATTGTTCCTCCTTTCCCCTTTATATGACTTTACTCATGGCAGACAATTTATCAAACAGCACATGGGTGACGATGAACCGAACAACAAGGCGCCTCTCAAAGATCCCAGATGAGGTGAGGGATGAACTTTCACCTTGGTTCATAGAGAAGCAAGCAATAACGGAAGACACCCATGAAAAAATTGTGAAGCTGAACAAAGAGGCAAAATATATGATATCAGATCTGAAGGTATGGCCATATACTGGTTCATCTTTAATTTCTGACCAAAGCAAACAAACACAGCAACAAACGCTGACAGCTATATTTCCATTGATGCAGCCAAAGAGGAGTGATTTGGACATGAACCAGCATGTCAACAACGTGAAGTATGTAAAATGGATGCTAGAGGTGAATTACAAATAAATTTCTTTATTGATACCTCATTTATAAATCTCATGCTTAACTTTCAAATCTACATTTTTCAGACTATCCCAGACCGAATCCTAGAGAGCCACCAATTATCTGGAATCACACTTGAGTACAGAAGGGAATGTGGTAGCTCAGATATAGTTCAATCACTGTGTGATCCCGAAGAAGACGAAATACTGAATGATGTGGAGAAACGAGATTACAGTTCAAATCTGTTCAACTTGGCGTCAGAGATTATCAAGGGAGGCGGATTATTGGGATGCCTGGAGCAGAGACCCCTTAAGTTTACGCATCTTCTACAAGCCAAAGGAGAGAAGCAAGACCAAGAGATTGTGAGAGGAAGAACAGTATGGAAAAGGAAGCTCCCTTCAATGCCATTTTCCCCTCAGTAATATCATCTACAAAGAAATTGCCTTTGAGAAGCGACAAAGGCGTATACTATTGCGTGAATCTACCAAGAAATCCTTGGCAAAAATGCCATTCATGGGGTTTGGAATTACTTGGAAGAAAGAAGGCGCCATTTTAACTCGAAGTGGAAATATTGTATGATATTATTGTCCTTGTAATGAACCGTTTTATTATAAATATAACACTAGATTACAGAAAAACTTCCTGAACTTTTAATTACCTAGAAATAACTTTCTGGATAAAAAACCAAAAAAAAAAAATCTCTCTTGATTTTAAAAATTTTATAACGAAATCTACATAATTAAACTTGCAATTCTGCGTGGATAAACTGATAAACTCCAATCATCAATTATGCTCACTTAAATTTAATTATTGTGTGTATATAATCCTTGGATTAAGGTGCGTCCAGTACCCCGAACTATTTACCCAGGTGCGTCCAATGGCCTAAAGTAATTTTGGGTGCATCCCGTATCCTAAACTAATTAAAATAGTGCGTCCATATCCCAGACTAACAGAAATGTTATATTTAACTGTTACTTTCCTGACTCAGCGTAAAGTTGATCCCAAATATTCTAAATGGCAGACATATGGACATTTGATGTGTATTATTCTTACTTAAAATTGAATTTATTTCCTTCCTCTTCTTCTAAATAAATTGACTTTTGAGTAAGAATAATACACATAGAGTGCCTATGTGTCTGCCATGTAGAATATATGGGGTCAACTTTAAGCTGAGTCAGGAAAGTAACGGTTAAACATAACATTTCTGTTAACCTGGGATATGGACGCATCATTTTAATTAGTTTAGGACATTAGATGTACCCAAAATTACTTTAGGCCACTGGACGCACCTGGGTAAATAGTTCGGGGTGCTAGACGCACCTTAACCCTATAATCCTTTGAGTGTCATGCATATAAACCCCTAAATTGCCTAAATACTCCTCTTGTACTTAATATCTACTTAATTAACATGGAGAAATTAAGAAAGTTAAATAAATGACTTAATTCTAACAAAATTGACATTTTTCTTGAAATACCTATTTGTAATATTCTTTCAGTCCTTTATTATAGGATTTAAATAACCAAATTGCAATTTTAAAATGCTTTTAAAATCAGTTAAAAGTAAGAAATACGCAGAAAATGTACCTTTTATTTCAGATATGTCCTTATTTATAAGTGGGTAGATGGAAATGAGAAAAAAGATAATGAAAGAGAGTATATTAATTAAAGGTAAAATGGGTAAAAATACATTTAATGTTCAAACAAATTTAAAGTAAATCTTATAAGAAGGACAACTTAATTCAAAAATTTAGACCTTATAATAAGAGATGGAGAGAGTATTAAATATACATCAGTTTATAAGTTAGATAAACTAGCTTTAAAAAGTTGATAAATATAAAAAGTAAAATAGATTAAAATATGTTAATTGAAAAAAATAAAAAAAATAAGTTTAAATCTTATATTTAAAATTAAAATCAACTTCTTAACTAGTTTATATATTTAGATCAGGTATAATTATAACTTATAAGCCAAATTTGAAATGCCTTTTTATCTCAATTTTTCTTTTGGAGCAACCATTAAAAAACCAAGGGAAAAAGAGGAGTTAAGAAGTTTAGGGGCCTAAGCAGCATTTGGTTCCTATACCCATTTTGTTGGGTCTTTGGTTCTAAACTTCTAATAGTCATTCATAATGATGCTAAAGCTAATGGAGTTCGTTATCTCTGGTGGTAAGAAGAACTCTCTCACTTCTCCTTGTAACGAGGAGGATGATTTGTTGGATTGAAGCTCTAAAAAACATTAAGAAGGGATTGTATGCTGCCAGTGACAATGCATTTCAGGATCATTGGCCCAAGTTAGGCAAAAATCTAGGAGGAAACAAGAACGCTAGGGTATCTTTTGCAGATAAGTTGAAAGGAGTCTCTGGGAGTGATGATAACTCAGACACTGATTCTGAAAATGAAGATGATTCATTATCAGATGACTCAACGTCTGATAAGCCCATTTCAAATCAAACTCGAGAGAAGGAAGAGCCTATGTGTAAGACTACTGATGATCCCAATAGGAACTTCCCCACCTTCACCTTCTCTAATAAGATGAAAAAGCGCCTGCATAGAGCATGGAGCAAAGCAGTGATCGTCAAGCTGTTAGGAAGGCACATTAGGTTCACGGCTCTAGAATCCCATTTATAGACTATATGGGCTAAGAGAGGAGTTATTAAACTTATTAACATTGGCTATGGTTATTATGTTGTCAAGTTGACAAATAGGGAAGACTATTTTAATGCTTTAACAGGTGGCCCATAGATGATTTATGATCACTATTTAACAGTGAGACCATTGGAACCCAACTTCAGACCCCATTTAGCCACAATTGATATAGTTATAGTATGAGTTAGATTACTCAGGGTATTCCTGGAGTACTACGATAAAGAGGCTTTGATGATTATAGGCAACAGGATTGGCAAGACTTTAAAGGTGGATATGAACACTTCCTGCCAACTCAGAGGCCACTATGCCAATATTTGTCTTCTCGTAGAATTGGGTAAACAACTTATGTCTGGATTCCATCTTGAAGGTGAAGATTATCATTTAGAATATGAAGGTTTACACCTTCTTTGTACCAATTGTGGTGTCTACGGGAACGGACATGATTCTTGTCCATTGAAGGACGCACGAGAGGTGAATCATTCTGACTCTGTTCCAGTAACTAAAGAACAGGGGATACAAAAAGCAACAACTAGTGTAGAATAGTGGAAGGTTATTCAAAAAACTTGTCGTCCCTAGCAAAACAAAGACAAGCAGAATGATGCTTTCCGGCAATCCAAGTGGGGATCCAGGTTTGATGTGTTAGTGAATATGGGAATTAATGAGAATGAGATTAATGATGGTAATTAGGGGATTATGGAGGAGGTAATGACAAAGGAAACAACCACTATACGGCATGAGCAGTAAGGTCCACTAAAGGTATGACCTGAGAAAGTAAAGAAGGGTGGATAGGGGATGAACAAATGCATTAACAAGAATATGGTATACGAGGTTGCGCAAGGAGCACAAACTGCCGCAATAGCCCAAAAGAGTAATCTGAGGAGAGAGAAAAGAGCATGGAATACGTTGAGGATGGAAAATGATTGTGACTGCAACGAGGGAATGGAATTGGGAGGTGACAACAAGAATGGCAATACGAGGGAAGCATAAGCAAAGGAGTTATCAGAGAATGTCCCCTCTTTGTCGTTACAAGATGATCCTAGAGATAAAAGAGTTATGGACTTGGATCCAAGAGAAAATGAGTCTGGGCTCATGCTACATAGCCCATAAGGCTTTATCTCTCATATGAGTGTTGATAGCATTGGGTCAGTAGTTCCTGAAACCCAATTGCCTTGAGCTCGTTTTATTCTATCTTCTCTTAGCCCATATTATTTTATGGATAAAATATTACTCCTTCCGTTCGTTATTATAAAAGACAAATAACTAAATTACGTTAATAAAAAAATAGTTAAAATTAGTTGATGACAATTAATGTGTAAAAAATTTAATGTTTTTTTCAACAATGCCCCCATTAATAAGGAGAGAGTATGAGAGAGAAGAATTAAATTATTAAAAGAAAGAGAAGTGGGAGGGAGGGAGAGTATGAGTTGGAGACAAAATAAATAGAGGTAAAATAGGAAATCAATACAAAAAAATTGAGACAACTTTTAAGTGTCTCTTATATATAGGAACATGCCATAAACATCAAATGTCTCTTATAATAAGAAACGGAGAGAGTATATTGGAATACTAAAAGCTCGTGCAATAAAGGCCTCTGCAGGAATGTGAAACTTCTCTTTAGTGGGTCCAGGCTTAACTTGGTTTTCTTAGCTGAAACTCGTTGTGCAAATGAAAATAAACTCCGCCCTTTCTTGTCACTGGGTTACGACAGCATCAAAATCATCCCAAGTGTTGGAAGGTCTGGTAGGATAGCGGCAATCTAGAAGAGTGCTGAGATTTGTGTGTCAAAAGTGGAAGGAGATAGGCAATTTCTTGATCTAGATTGCACTATTACTGGAAGTCCTCAGTTCCATCCTACAGCGCTCTTCCTCACTCTAATTTTTGCAATTTACTATGGGAAAAATTAGAGAATATCTCGTCTAGAATTGGCTGCCCCTGGATTGTCTTAGGCGATTTTAATGATATTCTCTCTACTTCAGAAAGAATCAGTGGTTTAGGTTGTAATGATGGTCGCATATCATGGTTTCAAGATAGAGTTCAGTGTTGCAATCTGTCCGACTTAGGTTCATAAGGATTACGTGGAAGGGACCCAAGATCGCCAGACATGCTTATATCTATGAGCATCTTGATGGAGCTTTGATTAATCTTCTCCTGTCAGATGAGATGCCAAATTGTTTCCTTAAGGTACTTCCAAGAACCCAATTCTCTAATCATAATCCCCTACTCCTGAATCTAAGTTTCTCAGGACGAGCTAATTCTCAAAATTATCCATTTCGGTTTGAAGCCATGTGGCTTAAACATGATAATTTCAAGAGTTTCCTTGAAGAAAATTGGTCTGTCTCAAATGATTTGCAGTTGAATCTCGTTAATGTGAGAGAGGCGATTAAACATTGGAATGTAAACGTTTTCAGCCTTGTTGAGAAAAGGAAAAAGACTTTGTTGGCAAGACTAAATGGGATTAAAAAATCTCCTGCTTTTCCTTACTCTAAATTTCTTTGTGATCTGGAACTCTCCCTTCAAAGAGAGCTTGATGAAGTGCTCCGGTTGGAGGAAATTAAATGGTTTCAGAAATCAAGAGCATAATGGATATCTAGAGGTGACAAAAATACTAGATATTACCATTTGAAAACCAATGTCAGGCGAAAAAGGAATAAGGTCGTTGCTCTTCAAGATGTTAATGGTAGATAGGTAGAGGAGGATGAGAACTTGAAACTCCTTGTTATTAATTATTTGAAGCAACTCTTTTAGTATGAGGATACTCCAGTGCACTATGTGACTGAGCTCCAAACCTCTTCTAATTTTCCCTCAGTAGATAAAGATCGCCTCAAAAATTTGCATGCCTCTCCTTCTGATCTGGAAATACAAGTAGCAATTTCAGCTAGGGGCCCTTTTAAAGCACCAAGAGTTGATAGTTATTCTCCAATTTTCTTTCAATCAAATTGGAGTGGTGTGGGCCCATCTTTTTACAGATTCATATAAGATGTCTTTGAGGGTAAAGCTTTTATTGATGAGGCTAATAAAACGTTAATTGCTTTGCAAATGCATTACTAAAATTATTACTCGGAGATTGAAAAATGTGATGGATGATCTTATCTCTTCCTTTCAAGTGAATTTCATTCCAGGGAGGCACATCCAAGATAACATTATTGTGGGGCAAGAATTAATGCACATCATGAGTAAAGCTAAGGGGAGAAGAGGTTTAATGGCTCTAAAAATTGAGTTGGAAAAGGCATACGACTATGTAAGATAGAGCTTCTTAAAACAGGTTCTCTTTCATGCTGGGCTTGAGGAGAATTTTGTTAATTTGATTATGAACTGTATATCCTCAACTTCCTGTAATATGCTTTGAAGTGGTGGCCAAACGGAATTTTTTTCAGCCAAAGAAAGGTCTTCAACAAGGTGACCCAATCTCACCTTATCTGTTTGTCTTGTGTATAAATAGATTTTCTCACATTATTAATGATGTTGTGTTAATCAGGATCATTGGAAACCAATCTCTGTAACTAGAAATGGACCTTTAGTCTCCCATCTCATATTCGCCGATGACCTCCTCCTATTTGGAGGGGTGATAGAAGATCAGGCTAGATGCATGATGAGTTGCCTTGATCTGTTTTGTTGTGCTGCGGGTCAAAAAGCCGGTAGAGAGAAGTCGTCCATCCTTTTCTCTCCCAAAGTTGATGGCCATATAGAAAAGAAATATTCAAAGCATTACTAGGATGAATGTTTCCAATGAAATTGGACGATACCTTGGTTTTCCGTTATCTAGAAAAAGGAGTGCTACAGAAACATTCCAGTATATTGTGCATCGGTTGCGCCACAAGCTTACTACCTGGTAATCAAATTGCCTCTCCACGGCTGGGAGGATTACTCTGGCTAAATCGGTACTTGGCACCATTCCATTATATCCTATGCGAGTTGCTAATATTCCGTTAAGCATTTGCAAAGAGGTGGAGAAGATTCAGCTCAATTTTATCTACGGCACGACGATGAACAGTAAGGGTTTCCATTCCATTGGATGGGATAAAATCACTATGCCAAAGAATTCTGGTGGCCTTGGATTCAAGAAGTTGAGCTCTGTCAACCGTGCGTTCGGTACAAAGTTAGCTTGGAAACTAATTCTCGGATCAAATAGTTTGTGGGCACAAATTTTACAGCAGAAATATATGTGCAGAAGTGATGATGATTTACTTAATGTTCGACTTGGAGACTCAAAGCTCTGGCATTTCATTTGTCAACAATCTGACATTGTTGATATGGGATCAAGATGGCAAATCAGAAAGGGGCAATCAGTTAATTTTTTAACGACACTTGGCTCTTTGAGAAACAGAGTATCAAAGAGGTATGTTTGAGACCGCTTTCTGCTGAGGAAGAAGAGAGTACTGTCTCTGAATGGGTAGTAAATGGGACTTGGGACTTCACAAGATTATCCAATCTCGTTCCTAATGAAGTGATGCAAAGGCTTATCTCAAAGCTCCCACCTATGACAGCAGCTGGAGATGACATCTTAGCTTGGAATGCCACTACGAATGGGGACTTTACTGTCAAGAGTGCCTATTATTTGATTGAACAGAGTCAACCAAATAGCTACAGCTCCACTTATAACGCTATTTGGAAATGGACAGGTTTTGAGCGGATTAGAGTCTCCTTATGGATTGCTTTCAATAATAGGCTCCCCACTAATGCATGGAGGAGTAAATGGGCTGGTACTTCTCCAATATGTTCTCACTGTGGCATTGGAAGCGAAGACACCATCCATATTTTGCACGATTGCTCATACGCTTGACACCATCCATATTTTGCACGATTGCTCATAGGCTAAGAAGCTTCTCTGAATTTTTCTCTTCGTCATTATGTGATTGGATGTCATGCAATCTAACCAAGAAATGGGTTGCTGATGATACCTATGAATGGAATTTGATTTGGGCTGTCACTGCATGGTTTCTATGGATCTGGCGTAATAAATCAATTTTTGAGACTGATTTTCAAAAACCAGCTCAGCCTTATTATGTTATCCTAAATACCTGGAAATCTTTTGTGGAAGGAAACAATCTACCATCTCCTTCTTTGAACCCCTTGGTTAGACCGACTGCGGCCTGGCAACCACCTTCAATTGATTGGTTTAAGGTGAATGTTGATGGTGGGGTTTCTAATGGTTCTCAAGACGCCGGGTGTGGGGGAATCATTTGGGACTATAAAGGGAGCTGGATTGTAGGATTTTCAAATATGCTAGGTCAATGTACCCCTAATGAAGTGGAAGAATGGGCAATTTTGAAGGGACTGCAAGTCGCCTGGGATTTTGGTTTCAGAAACATTATTGTCGAATCAGACTGCAAAAATGCGGTGGACTTGATCCTTAAAAACCAAGAACAAACTCTTGCAGCCTGGTCTTTTGTCAGACTCAGGAGATGCTGACCTTCAAGTGGCAGGTGAAATTACAACACGTAACAAGAGAGCAGAACCGTGTAGCAGACTCTCTAGCCAAGGAAGGAATTTCCAGGACCTCTTTCTTTGATTGATGCCCGTCTCATTTGCGGGATTTGTGCCAAAATGATTGTCGGGAAGCTACTCCCCTCTCCGCTTACAGTTTTCTTTGTTTGCATGGGTGAATTCCCTCTTCTTTTATCAAAAAAAAAAAGGATGCCAAAGCTTCAATGGGAAATTAAGATCCAACATATTCGCAGAAACTTGAACCAAGCTGCTGGTGAATTATGAATTATGCTACACCGCAAGTCCACCTGCAAAATATGAAATCCATAATAAACTATATTATTCTTGAACTCGTAAATAATATAACTCATTTCTCAAATTCTATATAACAAACCTGTCTTAAATAAAGGATATTTCCAAATATTCAGTTGTAGCAATCTTAAAGTCCTCAAAAAAAAAACACTAACATTCCAATTTACACTAATAAATGAAGAATAAACGGATTACGAGATGTTAAATTAAATTAATAAGAGGTAAAGAAAATTATTTCAAATTATTGTACGAGTCCTTATACCACTATGGTCCTTATTTTTTGTCACTTGTATGAGTGATGACTCCCTACTTTGTTATATGATTTTATATCTATTGTAGGACTCTGTGTGATGATAATTGGGTGAAATTGCAGCAAATATAGGGAAAATACAATAAAGACAATTAAATGAAATAAAGAATAAAAAGAGGCTTATTTATTTATTGTTTTTATAATTTCTCTTTAATGAATCTAGACAAATGAAATGTTTTCTTTCTCATAATTTCAAGATATTTCATAGAGATTCGTAGGCTAAAGCTGAAGACATTGACAGAAAGCACAAACATTACTGCTAAGATCAATGATGGACTTAAATAAAGCCCAAAAAACGAAGGTGTAGAAGATCCATGAAGTTTAAGGACTTAAAACTGCAATTGGGTTGACTTACAACATGGTTGAGACCCATTTATATCAGCCTATTACATATACTCTTCAATTGGACCCTAAAATCATCACTTCAGCCCAAATTACGAGTCTTTTACAGCCCCGTACCTCAAAAAATGTGACTTGCATATTAAGGAAGGGTAGAGTGGTGATTTTATAACGCTATCTCCTCAACAAGTCAAGTAAGGGGCCACACGTATTAATGAAGGGCATGTTGGAAATTTCTAAGATCATTAATTCCTTAATTATATCAATTTGTGCAGCCATTATATTTAATTAAGCAAAAGATTCAATATCCTACAATATCTTTTATTTAATTAAATATAATGGCTAATCAAATTAAAGAAAATATCTCCTCATCAAATCCATATCATCATCTCCTATCAAGATTAGAATTCAAATCATTATCTGTCTAAGATCAAGCCACTTGTGAACAAAGAAAATATAATGTTCAAGAAAAGAAAGATGAGAAGGAAGATAAAGACTTATTAAGATCAAATATCAGGAATTTAAATTATATTGTCTTGATTATCTTCGCATCTCTACATCTTCATGTTACCTAAAGGAACACACCTGTTAGTTTATAAAAAGAGGGCTAAAAGATGCAGATGGAGGACACGTCACACTCATAAAACATGACATACACCACTCTCTTGCTTCTTCCTTTCTTCTTATTCTTTCCATCATCACCATGTATGGCTAGTCTGCAAATCCTGAGAATAGATCTTATGGCTTAAGTTCTTATTATTAATTAGAGAGTTGTGGTTTGATTTCTCTCTATGAATTTAATGATTTCTTAGAACTCTAGGTTTTGAAATTTCATATTTGAAACTTTGATTTTCAAGTTGATAATCTTTATATCGAACTCTTTGTGATTCAACTTATATTTTATGATTTGATGTTCTTCATTCATATATCTTGTTCCTCTTATAATTGATTTATGTTTTTCTACAATAGTATTGTTTGACATGCATGGATCAAATATATTTTGAACTAATCAATAATTATTCTATTTTAGAGGACAAATTATGAAATTAAGTTGAATTAGGTGTGAAGTAGTGAGTTAATAACTATTTAAGGAGTAATTATAAATTAGGCTTAAGGATGATAGTCACATATCTATCCTTAGGAAGATTCACTATCATATTTGTTTATTTTTTTGACTAAAGTATATTTTTAGTCATTTAACTTTACATAAAGTTTCATTTTGGTCCCTTAACTTTAAAAATAACTTTTAATCCTTTAACCCTAAAACTGTTAACAAAAAATGATAATATTAAGCTCCTGAATGCTGATAAAACATTATTAAATGCTAACATATTAAATTTAATATTCAAAATAACCATGATTGTTATATAAAAAAATCATCATTTAAAACTAATAATTTTGGGGTTAAAGGACTAAAAGTATATTTTTTAATGTTAAGGAACCAAACTGAATTCTTACGTAAAATTAAAGGACCAAATATATACTTTAGCTTATTTTCTTCTTTATATTTTATTTATTTATTTTTCTTTCTTTATAAAATTAAAATCCAAAAAAAAATATTTCTTTTCATTCTTTATTTTCTTTGATTGTGTCTTTCATGTTTGCTTAGTTTTAGAATCAAATTTAAATTGACTCTGCATAGAGAATATGTCACATCCTGTTAGTTCTAATTAGGTAAATGAAGAATTTAAAACTAACCAAAGGCCAAGCAATGTAGTAGAGGCAAAAACGGAATGACGATTGACATAAAACCTGGGTAGGGATCAGACTGTCATTTTGAAAAGTTCCGGTCAAGAAAGAGCATAATTGGAAACTATATCCAAAATTCCTAAAAATTACTTTAAAAAAATAGAATAAAGGGTCTAAAATAGTATTTGAGGCCTACAACTGAAAATAAAATAAAAATAATTTATTTTAGAATTTTATATAATTATTGGTATTTTTAGCTAAGTAAAGGGAAATTGCTCAAAATGAATTATTTTAAATATACAGAGGCCTCAATAATTTAGAAAAAAATGAGGAAAATTTTTTTGAGAGATTATTTTAGATTTTAAAATTATGCCCAACCTTTGGTAGCTTCAAAAATATTTAAAGTTGAATTATATTGGTAAAAAGATTGATTACGAGAAAATTCGAAGAGAAGGAGTTATAGGTCAAATTTTGACCTTAAAAAAATTAGGAAAATTTTCCTCAATAAAAGAAATTTATTGGCACAAAGAAATAAATTTTTATAGATATTGGATCAGACAAGATGCATGAAAAATTTAATTACGGTGAGATTAACCAAAGTTTATGCTGTTTTTAGTGCCATTTGTCTATGGGCATAATTAGATGTAGTTAATTTATAATAAAATATTATTTTATAAGCACATAGATAATAGGTGGCATGACATGTGGCGTGATCATAGAGGGCAAGACAAGATCAAAGGACAAGTATACATGAAAATTATAACATTTCACCAAGGGCAAAATAGGAAACTTAAGGCCAAAACTTATCTATAAATACCCCCATAAACCCATAATTCGGCCAAAAAGGAAAAACAAGAGGGGGAAGGTTTTGCCATTGAATTGAAGAAAGAGGAAGAGAAAGAGGAAGAAGAAAACCAAATTAGCTCCAAGCAATCATTCAAGGTAAGTTAAGACTTTCATTAAGATTTTTTTTTTTTGGGTACAAGGGTTTCATTAAGAATTTAATTACCTTGATTGGTGATTGTTTTGGGATTGATTTGGATGGATAAAAATTAAAGATTCCATGGAACTTTGCTGTCTAAATTGCCATATAACTTGCTATGAATGATTAGAAGATAGCATAGGGATTAGATGATAGAAAATAGTTAGAAACTTGTATTTTAAATTGGTTTATGAAAGAATTCTATCTTGTGACATACATGTACATGGTACAGCCAACATGGGTTCATTGGGTTAGAGTTTGATTCAATTTAATTTGATGCTTCCAATAAGTTTAAAAGATGAAATTGTGTAGGATCATGTTGAGAAAAATGTGTTTGGAAGCATTAAAATTGAAAATGAAAATTTGGATTACCATACCCTATGTTTCAATCAACATGGAATCTAGGGAAAGGAATTGAATTTTGATAAATCTAAATCCTAATATGGATTCTACATGAAAAATCATATGAGAAAAGCATATGAAAGTTATGTTAAGAAAGATTATGCAAAAACCACAAAATTAAAGATAAAGAATTAGGGTTTTACATTGAGCTTTAATGAAGTTGTTTGAGTTGATATTTAGAGTGCAATTATTGTATAATTGATAGGCATTAATCTTGGGCAAGAGAAGACTCAAGAACAAAGGCAAGGGAACAAGAATCAAGGATTTAACCAAGGTAGCAAGAACTTACAATTTTAGTGTTAATTTGTATTGGTTGTTTTGCTATGTGTTTTATGTCATGATGTGGTTGAGCTTGCCATATTGTGATGTATTTAACTCCTTACATTTATGCCTTAAAAATATGTATAGTTGAGTTGTTTAATCGTATGATTATGTGCTCCCTTTTCATGGCATGATGTTATATATGAATGCATGAAAATGTTGATTACATATAGCGTGAATTAACCTTGCATTGTTAATATTATGATTGTTGTTCTTTACTACTGATATTTCTTTAAAATCTCAACCCTTTTTATATCTAATTGACACCACTAGAGATTGGCACTTCAAGGGGCAAAAAAGGAAGAATATGGAGGCTTAAAGGAAAGTTGCATGAAATGTCATGCAATTATATGTTCAACTATGTTTTGTAACTAAAAGTTTTGAATATATTTATGTAATGTTATGTAAACCTTGATGGACGGGTATATGGGATAATGCTCCCACCTCTTGGGAGGTATAATGATGCATAAGTATAAGTTGGTATGAATGGTAAATGGTAAACACAGAGGATTGGCCAAAATTCCACAAGTTAATACAAGTAAAAAGGATATATATTCTTGAAAAATTAACCAAACGAAAGAATCTGACCATGAGATTTGGTAAGCTTATTATAAGCTTCAAATGGAGTGGTAAAACACCTAATTTGAAACTGTGCGTTAAAAGTTATGAATTTTTAAAGTTATGGTAAAAAATTAAAAAATAAAACAATAACCAAATGAATAGTATTTTTCATACGAAAAATAAAGCCCCATTGATAAAGGTATTTGACTAATGAGTATGTTTCCCATGTAAAGAAATGAAAGAGCTTCAAATAAAACTTTAAAACATCTCATTTTGATTTTTCTAAAATTAATTGTAAATTAAGGTTACTAAGTGAATAGTAACTCGAATGTGATTTTTCAAAATATAATCTTCTAAACTTAATGTCATGCAATGTGATTCCATTTGACATGTTATAAATTAAGATTGTATAGAATACGATCTAGATTGTGTTGTTATATTGCATTAATCCAGAATTAATTTGAACGCCTTAGGAGGCGCATTAATGAGTTTCTCACGTACTAAGAAAAACATTAGATATATAAAATCTTTCACTTTTGTTCTAAGGAGAACACTAAATACTAATATATTTTCTCTCACTCATTCCTCTCTCTCTCCACATTCACTGTAATTAATAGGGATAGAATTGAAAATGAAATATTAAAAAGGTTAAAAGTAATAAATAAAAAAGACCAAAATCCCTCCCCCCAAGTGACAAATAATAAGGGACCAGAATTGCATATAAGAAAAAGACCAAAAAATATTTTGCATATCCTACTTATAAGTTGCATCATTAAAATGTTAACATAAATATATTATCTCATTCTTTATTTATTGTTGTGTAGATTGTTACTTTGTTAGAAAGAGTATATCCAATACAGTCATAAAGTTGAAAAATTGCTAAATTTTTCTTAATCCCAATTATATATGGTGGAAATGGCTTCTAAATAAAACAGAGTAATATACTTCCTGATTTTCTAGTCAGATTGGCCCGTTTCTATTTTGCAGCTCAAAAAAAGTCCAATGACGAAAGCACCAGCATTACATGCACTTCTAAACACATAAGGCCAACCTTGCATCATGCAAATTCTAGTCACACAGTACAAGTAAAAAAAGAAGCCCAGAGTTCTCCCTTTATCAAAAAGCTGAAACCAATGAATTGACATTATAGGGAAGAAATTGACCAAACTCACTTATTTAAAGAAACCTGTTCAGATGCCTCTCATATCAGAAGTTCTTTCTGCCAGCCGAAATTCTAATATTTGTTTGCTCAGAAACTGTGGAGCACTATCCTAGGAAACTCATCATTTACAATTATAATGTAGAAAGTCATTCGTGAATGTGAATGACCATCAAAATCGGGAAGGAATCAAAGAATTGATGCACTACTTTGAACAGTAAAGTTATCGCCGCTTCTTCCCTAGATTCCGATGCAGTTGCCAAGACCAAACAAGCAAGGATGTAACAAGAGTTACTCCAACTGATGACCAGAAGATAACTAGCCATAAAGGCATTGAATTATGATACAAACCTAATGAAACACAACAAATTGGTTATTAGAAAATCTTTGGCTTAAAAAATAAGGGGCAAAAAACTTTGCTTAAGTATATAGGAATTTGTTTGGAATCTACTATAAAAATCATGACACAACAACAAGCCTTGTTCCACTAAATAGGTTAGCTACATAATCGTATGACGTCATTGTGCTCTACTAACAACCAAATCTTTAGATAGCTTATTAATCCAAAGGCCCTGCTCAATGATTTTATTGAATGTTCTCTTGGTCTTCCTCTACTCCTTTTCAAAAAATTGCATACTCTCTGATCTATCCCCCTTACTCACTTAATAAAAAGCACAACACTAAAGAACATTTTTTTTCAGTCAATGACAGCAGGAACGAACATATACATGAAGAGACCTACCATGTCCAAACTTGATGCAAATCAAAAGTTCCACAATGCAAATAGCAAGTGACAGCCAACAAAATGCTCCAACCTTCTTCACTGGCTTCCTGGATAGTTCACAATGAATTGTTTAGATGAATAGCCAGAAGCATAAGAAAAGTGTGTGTGTGTGTGTGTGAGCATGCCATTTAATCACATACAATGCATAAGCAGACAATAATCTTATGTCCTCCTTTTTCCCCTTAGGGACAAGAGATGGGGGATGTACCTGTCTTGAAGGTATGTGTTGTACTCACGAATGGTTGGAATTGCTATTAACCACCATAAAATCAACCTATAAATTATAACTGGGTTCCGTGGAGGTATCCAGAGACAAAACTTCAGAAAGAATGTATTTAGTTCCACTGTCAAAAAAACAATACAGAGACTAAGCACTTGAACAAAACGCCATGGACCAAGCAATGGATGCCACTCATCCTTGTCCCACTGTGCTGGTGTGAATTGGCCTAATGTTCTTTTCACCTGATAATAGTATCAGGAGACAGAATGTTAGAGAAAGAAGAATAAGAAAGCCAAAGTTGGACAACAATCCAATAGAGAGAGACGGAAATCAGAAAGATGTGAATGGATTGATCTTTAAACCATGCAAATAATAATAAGTCATAAATAAAAACATCTATAATAGCTAAAACATACTTTTCCTATTATATTAGGTTGGCGGCTTAGACCAACCCACTTGTATGTTTTCCCGTCAAAGTATCTAACAGTATGCATTCCTGCCCATATACCTGCAAAGTCAGTCACGTAAAACATGTTTTCAACAGCTCTAAAACATTCTAATTCATTCTTGATATAGCATGTAGTCTCACTAGACGATATAAATCAATAACCAATATCTTATCTCATGGCATATTATTCAGAAACCTGAGCCAGCAATTCTAGTTTCTTTGGAAATTTCATTCGGAATAGGAACAAATGCACCAGAACTTAACAGCTCTAATTCAAAATAGTGCCAGAAAACATAATTTCCAGACAACCATAAAGTTCAACTGCCTTAGAACATTAAATGGAAAGCATTCATCCACATAAATGTTGAATTCTTACAAGCATTCTACATATGAAAAGCTTGCCCTTTGCAAAATGAATTTTAAGTCGATCACCAAAAAAGGGGGGAAAAAAAAAAAAGAAACATAAGATCAGAGCAATGAATGAGTTGAATGTAATCATTTACATATTAATACAAGATATATGCGACACATGCAATATTCCCCTCACCAACAAGCCAAGGAAAAACAAATGCACAAATTCTTACCAAACCAATTGCAGATCAAGATGTCGAGAATAATGCTGTCCCACCAGCACTCGTTGAAGTTTGGTAACATATGGCGGAAGGTAAACTGGATATGCCAACGTGAAATACGTTTAGAATATAGAAAAATTTAAAAAGCTAGCATTCTTCAAGGGGACTTGAGTGCACAGCCATGCAAAGGAGGGTGTTAAAGAATTGAAAGACCAAGGGCTAACCTCCATCAACTCAAATCCAATCGACAACACCCACAAAAGGGGTTGATTACGTATCAATATTGCCTTTCCCCACCATCCAATGATATGAGCGAGAACAAACTCATCAAAAAGTGTCTCCTTGAGAAAGAAAAAATATATAAATATATATCAGCTACATGTGGAACTAAATAACATAAAGATAACAAGATAACATCAGAGGATTAAGAAGAAAAATAAAGCAAAAAATAAATTAAAGGTTTTGAAAGAAGAAATCATACATAAACATTCTTAAACCTGCTTGTGGGGTTTTCAGGTATGTATATGCGACAATCAGCACCATATGACCTTTCAGGAAGCTCTGCATAAAGTAAAGCAAAATAATTATGATTCAAATTGACAAAAAATTCAAGTCTCAAAGCAACTCAGCCCAAAAATAAATTAATCCTGTTTAATTCAATGCTAAAAAATAAAATTAAAGGAAAAATAATGAGAAAGAAAAACATATAGCATTACCAACACCAAGATCAGGATGAAGAAACTTCATAAATTGTCTAGCATCATCACGCTTCTGCAGAAACATAAATGTGAGGCTACAGATAAGCATACAGTCGATTCAGTTAGAGGCAATAAAGCAGGAAATTATATCTGCTTTCATGTTTATCACAATATCACCCACAAGTTGTAATGGGCAGACAGAAAGAATGGGAGAGAAGCGACATATGCAAATCAAGAAAGTATGCAAGAATCCAATTCAAATGCAAGGAGGTCAAATTGAAACAAAACAATCAACCTGGAAAAGCAAAAATGTAAGTGCGACAAGGTAAACAACAGCCATGCCATGGACCAGGCGCCAAATTGCAGGATGTGGTCTGATCAGAACCCTGAATGAAGACAGAAAAATAATGAAAGTCAGACAAAGATAATTGTCTAAACAATTAATTTACCACGAAAATTAAGCCAACTAATATCCTAACTCAGCAAAACCACCCCATCTAAAACGCAGATTTCATTAGATCACATGACCAAGGGCTATTACAAACTTGAGTTGTCATCAGGATGATTTGTAGTGTGATTGTATCAATTGGCCACATAATCTTAATTGAAGAAATACAAAGAAAGATTGAAAGAAACCAATTAAACATCATGATCTTCTTCTGATTTTTAAAATGAAAAAGTATTTTCTCATATCTAACGAGAAAGTCCACAAAACAAGCTCCACAGTATGGGACAGGTGTGAAGTCAACAAGAAATTAGAATAGGAGATTTATAAACTACACTAAGCATTAATACAATACTCACGTGGAGGGAGCTTGCAGCAGGCAATAAGCAAGAAAAACTGCAATCATTGCCCATACACCCCTAAAAAGAAATTGAAAGTGTAGTCAAAACATTATACAAGCATTCTAGCTACAAAATGTAAGCCTTGAAATAAGCAAATATGAAACCTATAAATATCAAAAAGAGCAGACCTTTTAACAGAAGTTACAAGATCACCTGATGCATCTCTTTCGGGATCAAGTGCTCCACTTGCCCAACTGGCATATGCATCCAAAATAAAAAATTTGATCAAACTCAATAATAATGTAGGACAAATTCCTGAGTAAGTAATAATACACCAACATTATATGGAAATAAATTATCTGGCAGCAAACTCACATAAGAAAACAGGCACCAATCAGTAACAATGTAATTGTGCGAGGCTTGTATGCCCACGCAGTCCATGGATCAAATTCATCTTCAAAATCTGACAGATGAGAGCCACCATTTTGTTTAACAAGATAGTCATTTCTCTTTACTCTTTGATGACCCTTGGTGTCCATAATTTACTATTGAAGAGAAGCTACTTTCTCGCTACTGTTAAATCTGCAAAAGTAAAATCATTCACTGATCTTGTGAGGCTGTGACAAAGGACATCAGTAACCTATGCTCCTTAATAAAACACTCTTGCAAAGCATACAGAGCAACAAATGACATGAAACATATAATCTCCTCCATGTGAATCAAGGAACCATCTATATCTAACTATGGAAGACTGGTGCGAGCACGAATAATAATACTTTTAACAATGTCCCATGCAGAATTGCATCTCAGTCACATATCATGTGCAACCATCAACAAGAGAACGGTATTCAGAGAAGAACAAAAGATGTATAAAACTCCAAAGAAGTCAATAAAGATGGTTCTATGATAGCAAGCAGTATAAATGTGTAACGCAATTGCGGTCAACATAAGGTACAACAGTTGTAAGTAAAAATGATAGTGAGTTTCAAAAGAATATTTTGTATTCAAAAGAATATTTTTACAAAATATTATTATAAGATTTCCCCTTTTCTAACCCTTTCTTTTCTTTTGCAGTGGACTCAAAACATTATTTCTGCACAAAAGGCATTACCTAGTTTTCATTTAATGCAAAACAAGTAATCCCAAGGATCCGCCCACATGAACAAGTGGCCAACAACTTCTGTGTACTTAACCACCTTGGGGTTCCACATTAAAAACCAGACATGACAATTACAGGAAGCTAAACAAGTTTCAACATATCAAACCTTAAATTGCAATCCTATGGCAGTATCTAAGAAAACACCTTAATATGAAACGCTATAGATTTGACCAACAGTACATCACAAATTCTACCATATACTGAAGGACTCTATAACATTATGCAACTTCAGCTTTAATGTCTGAGCAACAGCAGAACAGTACAATCCTGCATTTGAACACAGAACAGCCACATGCATGTCACAGAATAGCAGGCTGAGCAATTGACCCCTTCTTGAAACTAAACTTTTCAACAAGCACTTGACAAAAGGTTAACTACAACAAGAACTCCAAACATATACAAATCATAAAGTTTGAACCCTTCAAAATAAATTTAATGTAAACAGATATTAAATTTACGATCATAGCATCATGATGCATCTAAATCTCGCATCCGAGGCCACTAATCAGGAAACCCATTACAGTAATACATAATTCAACACTACGCCATTGCATGTAAGAAAGAAAAACAGATTGAAGCTTGAACCCAATGGAAAAATTAATTGTCCATTGTTGTTGAAGGGGACAGAAAAAACTTTAAAATATAAAGAATAAAGAATCGGGACGACCCGGAAAAAGGAAGAAGGAAAAGATGACGTCCACTGAATATGAGTAGATTCGAAAACTGGAACAAGAGAGGAAGTAGAGAACTTTGCATAGGCACAAAAAAGATAGAGATATAGCGTATTTCAAAGCTAGTGGTATCACACAAAAAGGAATCTATCTATTTTAACTCCAAAAAAGAAAAGGGGGAATAAACACACAGAAAAAGTGGGTTAGAAAGTCAGGTTATACTTTTTCCTGTTACGGGGTCGGGAACTTACGTAAAGAGAATGTGGGAAGCGGCAGAAATGAGGACCCCTGGCCGTACGATTGGAGAAACAAGAAGATCGCAGCCGTCGGATCAGAGCAGAGGGAAGGGAGGTTGTAGTAAGATAAAGAGAGAGATAAAGAAGGGGGGCGAGTTTAACAATAACGAATGATGATATCGAAATCGGGCGAAAAGAAGAAAAGTGTCTGTGTTTCTGCTACTGAAGAGCCATAAGAATTGCATATAATTTTTTTCGCAGAGAATGAACGGGAAGGGAGTTTTCAAGTTTCAGCTTTGAAGCGTCCCTCTATTCGTGACTGTGAGTCTCTGGTCCATGCGGGTGTGCTTCTTCGTGTTCTCTGTGTGTGTGTGTTCTGCAACAGCGGCTATAAGGGCCAACGGAGGATGACGAGAGAGCGTACGACGGTCAAAGAGAGATTTGAAGATGTTTTTGGATACGCCCCACGGTGAGAAAGAAAGAAAGAAAAAATATATTAAGAGGAAGCAAAATCTGGGCGTAAATATAAAGCTTGCATAATAAAATATATAAATATTTGATGTTCAGCTTTGTTTCAATTATTAGTTTGACCCTATAGTTTAGTGTTTATCAACGAAATTTTTAATATTTTATAATCATATACAACTAGTCCTTGTAGTCAAAAGGGCCAAATTGGCAACTAAGATGAATTTAAGTAACTAGAAATTTTATTATCCCTGTATTAATTTTCATGTAAGAATAGATTTTAATTTTTTCTAAGATGAAATAGGTAAGAAAAAGTTTGATAAATAATATATAATGTTTATACGTTAGATTGTATTATTATCTTCTCTAGAAAAATGACTTATATTATTGATTGTTATAAAACTTACAGTAAAATACAGTCACCTTCCTTCTACTTTTCTTTGGTACAATAGAAATAGAACTATATTTTATATATATACAATATACAAAATTTGAAATATTTATTATATATCACTCATAAATAGTAGCGAAAATGACAGAAAATGACAAAAAATGACCATGAAAATCAAAAAATTTTAAATCAGATATTCTTACAAAAATATGTTGTTATTTGTAAATCAAGTGTTGTTAAAATTTGTTAAAGTGTGATGACGAATTATGATTTGGAATTTATTAATTTCTGAGGTCTTTATTTCTCATTCTTCCTAAATAGTACACTTTACTCTAAGTTGTATATTTATTATTTTGAATATATATAATTCATGATTTATCCCCTCTCAATATTTCTTTTCTAAAATACCCTTATGTATACTCTCTCAACCATAATCAAGTAGAAGAGGGAAGGGGTATTAAGAAAGATGATTATGGTGTTTTAGGAAAAATGTGACACTTTCCTATAATTAACTAACTTACCTAACTTCCTTAATTTAATCAAATTAGTTAAATGGGTCTTATAGTAAGGACCGGAGGAGTATTAAATTCAAAAATAATACATTATAAGTATTGGAAAACGAGTTTTCACATAAGTAAGTAAAATTTAGTGGATTAATGCAAAATATATACACATTATTCATGCAATCTAAATTTTGCATATTTTTTATTTTTTTTTTCGATCTATTGGTTTTGTGCAACTTTTTTTTTTTTGGATGAATTGTGCACCTTGATTCTATCCCTTCATTTTCTTACGTGATTTTATCCCTTCAACTTCTTGCATAGTAGTTTAATATTTTTATATATTTCAGTAATACATATATATTATGTATATTCTGGCAAAAAAAATACCTATCTCATATTATACGAATATTAAGCAAATTAGTTAATTTAGTTGTTTGTAATAAATAAATATTATATTGTCTAAAATACATTATTAATTATGTGCATTAAAAATATTTTTTATAAAACTCCTTAACATATGTATCACCATAAAATTAAATATTGTAGAAAAAATATATTGTAATTTTATATTTAAGATCAAATTAAATTTTAACTAACTCTCACCACTCCAATCCTTGATATTTCTCTCATAACACATTCTCATCTACCAGGAAATACATTAAATTGAGAAAAATTCTAATTTTATCCTTATTAAAATTTTCTCTTCATTTACATTTACAAATCATTCTCGCATGATCAGATCTCTTTAATTTTTTTCTTTATTTTCAATGAGAATTGAGTAAAGATAAAATTAAGAAACAAATAAATATTAAATATATTATAAATGATTTATATTTTGGAACCAAAAAATTTTTCTCCAAACTAGAAGGACCGGAGGTAGTATCTTTTATTTATTCAATTTGTGCACTTTTAAAAAATTTCTGACATACGGTTTATTTACTGCCATTGTACTATGATAAGAAAATTATCTGCTGGCAACATTTAGAGGGAAAAAAAAAAAAGACAAAATATGCACAGTAATTTTTTTTCCATAATTAATCCTTCCGACCAAGCACAGTGTCAAAATTCTGAAAAAACGACTTTGCTGTGACGCAGCTTGATGAAACCAGAAAAGGACAAGGACCAATTAATTTTATGCCCAAAGTACCCCTATCTGAATCTTTTTTGATTGCAGCATATAGTCTTCATATTTGATTGCCACTCATTTTGTTGGGGGGCATAAAATGTCCACATTGCCCTCGCCATTTTGCTAAATTTCTTATTCCATTCTTTTCTTACATTAATTTGTCAAAAGATGACCTTAAAAATTATCAAATTAAATTTGTTGGAGGAACTTACCTGATTAATTATTAACATGTCTTCTTGACATTATGAGTATATCTTAAATTTATGATTAAAAATAATGATTATTTTTAAAAAAAAATAATCCTGAGTTTAAAACACTAATGATAACTTTGATATTTTAAAGATTTTTTTTTTAATATATCACTTCATCTTCGCTAGGTTCTCATCTCTCCTTGTGATCAACTCAATAAAATGGATATCATACTGTCAATGTGATGTATGGATGAAATTACCAAAGATGTGATGTGAAGTTACCAAAAATGTTGTGTTAATTAATTTTTTAATATTTCATTCATTAAACAAGTATATTCTCCTAATCCTGATTATAAAATATTTCTTAAATGATATTCATAATCATTATTTTAAGAAGGCCCGAAACAAAGGCCTTATTTTAGTATACTTTTCAAATTACACAAGGCACTGTATTAATTATTTTATTCTAAATACCCTTATTTATTATACTGATAAATAATTATACAAGGTAATATATTCATTGTCCTTAATAAAGTTTAATTAATTTACATAATTCAGTTATTTGTATCTCATAAAAGGAATAGGAGCAACTGAGCAAGTACTCCTCCCATCATTTTTATAAGATCATTTTCTCCAAATTACATTATTTAAGAAAATAGTTAAAATCAATAAATAAATATGTAAAAATTGAATCTTTTTTTAAGTATGCCCTTATTTAATAAGATGGCAAGCAAGAGAAAAAACATTAATAATAAATAATGAAAGAAAATATAGTATGAGAAACAATGATGAGAGAGAATAGCAAATTAATTAGAGACAAAATTAATAAAAATATATTTAATGCTCAGATACCTCTAAACAAGATATTATAAAAAGCACCAAACTAATTCAAATTCTGAGCTAAAAAGTATAACTTTTCTTCAATATTTATACAATGCACCTAACCAACATTAGTTCTGAACTTGTAATCAGATAAGGATAACAGATTGGATTAGGTGTTCACATATTCTGGTTATCCAGACACAATGAATGGACATCAGATAAGTATGAAGGTAATAAATGATTTAATTCAATCATTATAAAATAAGAAATTACTTATTGCAAAGCAGTACTTAATTGGAATTTATTAATTATAAAACAGCTGTTCGTTTTGCTTTTCCATCTATCATTATCGGCGTTTCGTTAGTGCTTTTGCCTTATTTTTTGAAAACGCCCGTGTTGTTTCAATTAACTGACCGTTGATGCTTTGCAAAGTTAGGGGGAAATGTTACTTATAATCAATTAATAATTTTCTTTAAAAAATTAAATTAATTTCGTGAATATTTCTTAAATAAAATACTTTTTTTGCGTTGGAGGTTTTTTCCCCGACTATATGTTTTGTCGAAAAATATGTAGGAGTATCTTTAGGCGAATGCATCTATGGATAAGCAAATTAGGGTTCAAGTATTTTTTTTTTTTAAAGAAAATTAAAGTTGTAAAGCTTAATATATATGTGTGTGTATATTATTCATATTGATTTAATCAAAATCAAGGTCAATTGATCTGTTAGATCACAATGGTCTTTACATAGAAAAAAGTTTGTTATGCAGTCACTCTGATGTTAATTATAAGAATTAGAATGAAAAATAACAATTTCTTTTAGCTCTAAATATAAAATTTTTATTTATTTTATCTTTCAAATTCATAATTTTTTTAAAATTTTCTCGATGGCACATATTAAAGAATTTTTATTAAAGGAATAGTTTTCAATATAAAATAATTAAAATAAGAATTTAAAAACAATGTAAATTTTTTTATAAATAATTATTTTAACTAATTATTCTTATATTTATAAAAATAGGTATTTATTTTTAATATTTAGAAACAAAAAGAAATAATAGTTAACGTCAACCTTTGTGTAGCAATCAAACTAACGAAACACTGTTGGTGGGAGACTGGGAGGGCGAATAGCGATGACAAGCTTGATAAATGAAAATTGCGTGTGAATTGGAAAAAAAAAAAAAAGCAAAGTTGATAGAAACAAATTCAAAAGTTGAAACGTAATTGTTGATTTGGTTTTCTTGACTAAAGAAAAGGTGATTGTTTTTCTTCCTGTTAGACACGTGTATTTTTTTAATTGAATACAGTTTTATTTAAATTCTTACGACTCCGATCCCAAATACAAGACTTCTTTTATAATGTAATTTACACTATAAAAGAAATTTTATATTTAGAATCGGAAGAGTATTAGACACTAAATATAAATATATTTCTTGACAAAAATTTAAACTTTAATGTGTTACGTTACGATAATACAAATCTTTCTTGTTAAACCCAACTTCCGCGGTTGATAACGTGATTGTAGAATTGAAGCTTCTTTTGACCAAACACTGAGCAAAGAGGCTTTATGGAATTGTTTGCTTGCCGTCGCTTCGTTTCATCGCATGTGCCAAACACCCAACATGGAACGCCACTCAATATCACTGTCGTTTAATTCGAGCCCCAGAATTCCACAAAGCAAATTTATTTTAACGTCACCTTTTCTAGTCCCAACGACATCAAATTTGATCAAGACGCCGTCTGCCACACGCAATTTCCCACTAGCTTTTCTTTTCTTCCCCTTCTCTCCCTTCAATACGGTGTGCCGTTTCCACAATATGTATTGGACATTGTAATACTCATTATCATGTTCTGATACCCATTTCTCTATAGAGTATATATCATGCCGTTTAGAATAACTTATAATTAACTTTTTAATCATGATTTATAAAATATAAGATAAATATATAAAAAAAATTTATTTTAATTTATATAAAACGTACTTATAAGTTATTTCAATTGGCAAGGCTATTATCTCATAGTTAGTTGGCCATTTTAAAAAACAGAGCATCTTATGTGGCAGAACTTGTGACGTCATCCACGTTGTTTTCCTTTTTTGTCGTTTAGTTCATCGTCCATTATTTTTCTCCATCTTGTAGTCGTTGAAATTCTTGTGCCCTTATTAATGATTCAGCAAAATTTGGATAATTTTTAGTACCCAGAAACAAGTTTGAATAATTTTCGAAATTTCATATATTTTTATGTATGAAACATGGAGACTAGGATTAGAGGATGAACCATCCAATGTGATGACGGTGTGCTTTACTCATCATTTAAAAACGAAAAGAAAGGATTAGAGGACGGGTACATTTCAAACTTAATTATTTGATAAATAAATTTCTCAAAATATTTTAAAAAAATCACAATATTGCCAAATATTAATTTATAGATATTTCGATTATTATTATCATTTTCCAAGTATTCCAATACCATTATCTACCAAGACACTTAGGCTATGTTTGTTCAGACTAATTGTCAATTTATTTCTATTTATAAACCATTTGTAGTATGGTCATTAATGAGTTTTATTTTAATTTTATCCCTGTTAACTTAATAGATGCAGAAAAAAATTATAGAAAATAGGTCAAATAAAATATAAAACACATTTTTAGTTCGTTTCTTAGACAAGGATAAATGTTAAAAAAAAATCAATTTAATGTACTCCTCCGGTCCTTAATATAAGATCCATTTGACTAATTTGATTATACTAAGAAAATTAGGTAAGTTAGTTAATTATAAGAAATATGACACATTTGTCCTAAAACACAATAATCATCTTTCTTAATACCTCCTCTCCCTCTTCTACTTGATTATGATTGAAGAAATATCTATAAGAATAATTTAAAGAAAATTGATAAATATGAGAAACGGGTCTTATATTTCAGACCAAAACCAACTCAACAATTGAATCCTATATTAAGGACTAGAGGAGTATATTTTTTTATTTATAAATTTAAAATATAAATGACTTATAAATAAAAAGTTAAGGTGTCTTGAAATATTTTCTCAGGTATATCCGGCATCCTGAAATAATTTTTAAATGTGTCTAGTACTTTGAAATATGTTTTTGTTGCCTTGATACCGGATGTACAAAAGAAATATTTTTAGATGCTGGCCATCCTTAAAAAAATATTTTGAGGTGCTGGATATATCAAAAAATATTTTATGATATTAAACACACCTAAAAGAATATTTCATGATATTAAATATATCACAAAATATTTTAATATACTAAATATATTTTTTAAAAATATTTTTAAATGTTAGATGTATTTCGTGTCCGTGAGCTCAGAGGACAAAGGAAAGTTAGGAGATTAGTGTCAAGGAGGAGGAAAGCAGGGGTTTCCACTTTTGCACACTTTGTTAGGGCCAAAGCGGCTTTTCAATTTTGGGGTTGCTTCCTAAATGCTTTTTTTCCTCCCCTTTCTCTGTCAGACTGTAGCCTTTCACAGATCACAAGGACCTTCATTAATGGCGCCCAACACTTGGCTGCTCACAGAAAATAGGCTTTTTAGGGTGTTTAATTAGGCTAGGGTTAGGAGACAAAGTTGACGGTGATGATGGCATGCATATTCCCCTCATTTATAGTTAGGGTTGTTGGGTTCCCTCAATATATTCTTCTTTAAGTTTCTATTTTCAGTTAAGGAGACTGCAGTTGAAAATAGGATCTGAAAATTGAAAATCTCATTATTTTAGTATTATATGTAGTGTTGGTGGCCAAAAAAACAATGTTATGTGTACTACTGAAAATAAGTTGTCGTGCATGATTTCAACCTCAACAATATACTACCTCCGGTCCTTAATATAAGACCCTGTTTGATTTTTATTTTGATTCTAAATATAAGACCCCAATCCACTTTATCTCTCATATTTATATATTTTTTTCAAAATAGCCCTTCTAATAATAAGAGTTTTAGTCAATACACTTGATTAGCAAGGATATTTTAGGAAAGACAACACCTATTTAGGACAAATAACTAACTCAACTTACTTCTTTAATCTTCTCAGATTAGCCAACTGGCTCTTATAATTAGGACCGGAGGTAGTAATTAAATTAATCTCTTTTTTTCATGCACAACAATTTTGATCAAATAAAAAAGGATCCTTTTGGGCAGCAATAACCAATAAGACTTAAATTTGAGACTTCTAAATAAGAGAGTACAATTTTTTATTTGTTGAACCAGTATTAATTTGATACTATAAACTACTCTATTTATTAATGTAATTCTATTTTGATACAAATTTAGCAAGTAAAACTAACTCAATTAATATGTGTAGAATAAATAGGAGTAGTCTCTTGTATTTAAATTTTAAAACCTAAAAAAGAACATTAATAGAAATATTTCAAAATTAAGTTAATTCTTTATGAGGAGGTTTGTTTCTGGGTTTGATTATCAATGACTTCTTTTATAAAATTGTACATGAATTGTATATTGAATATTGGTTTACTAATGATGATTATGATAATACTATAGCCAGTAGCTATTATTTGCTATGTATATTATATAAAAAAAATTCAACTTGTCATATCATTCATAAGTTAATAAATAAAGTCAAATATTTTTCACATCAAACAACTCACACTAGTTGTTATTAAAAGATAAAAGAGGAAAACAAGTAGCTAGGTGGGGATGAAATTTAAAGATGAAAGGGACAGGTTGAAAGATATTATAAATGGCAGGGGTATATAAATTTAATGAGGTGTGCAGAAGAGGGTTTGAATGAAACATGACCTTATGACTAACGAAAGGGGACCATAACAATTGGCATTTAAACTGAAGACCAGCTCTTCTCATTCTTCATACCAGCCAAAAATAATTATCTGTCTTTTCTTCTGGTGGGATCCATCATTCATGATCTATCACAACATTTTTTGGAAAAATTATCCTACAATCTCACATAAATAATTTAATCACTATATTTTTTTAAAAAAAAATTATCAATATGTTATGACCTGTTATTAGTTCTTACACCATATATTGTCATTGTTATATTGCTCCCTTATTGTAAGACTTTTTAGTAATTAGTTACTTATGTGGGATTGCAAAATAATTTTTCTTTTTCTTTTTGGCTAAATATACATGTAGGAATAGACAATAAGAAACTTTTTAAAAAAATTAACCCTTTTTTTAACATATTTTATGGACATATATATAAATTGTTTTGAATATAAACCTCATACTACACATAATTTTACTTACATATCAATTTATTTTATGAATAAACACATTTTTTGCATTTTTAAATTTCACAATAAGTATCCTAAACTTTTAGGATTAACATTTTTTATTAGTATATATTACTTTTTGGTGATATATTAGTGTATATTATTGAATGCCGCATCTTAATGATATGTTTATATCAAGAGTCGTATGCCAATAATTCTCAGGTCATAAGATAATTTTCTATTTTTCTTGATATATAATACGTCCATAATTATTTTTATTAATCATATAACCAATATACATTTTTTGAGATAATTATATGTTTTTTAATTAAATTACATACCGGCAGTACATCTGTACATCATGCGATGCACGGAGTATTATTATGATTTAAATTTAAATTAAAAAAGTTTGACAATAATAATATAAATAATTACATAATAATTAATGATAATCCAGTTGGAAAGCTAAATGCAATATCTGACCATAATAATAAAGTAATGAAAAACTAATGATGACATTTTGTCCGTGGAATGATGAACGTGGAGTCTAACTCAAAGAATGATTGGTACGAGAAAAGAAATATAGATAATAATATAATAATAATATAATAATAATAATAATAATAATATAGATATTAACAAATTTCACTATCAATGAAATCCCCGGAGTCATTATAGCAAGATCCGATTTTTGACTTCTAACTTTGGTAGAGTTCGAGGTTTTAACTAATTAAAAATGATCACGCCCCTTCCTCCATATAATATATAATAATTGGTCAATATGACTAATCATGCCCTTGTTTACCGATATATTAGCCTCCATTTAATTGCCCCAATAAAAAATTTAAAATCGACTCAAAATACACTGTTACAAACATGAGACTTAATTGAGAGATTTATTTTAATCTTAAATATAAAATCTTAATTTATCTTGTCTTTTTAATTTATAATTATTTTTAAAGTTAGTTTTTTCGAGAAGTATTGTCATGTAGAGATAGTTTTCATTGCAAATGTAGGTATTTTAGAGTAATTAACACATACATTTTACTTATGAATTAACTTAATTAATTTTTTTAATATTTATAAATTAGTTATTTAACCTGTACGTTAGAAGTTAGAACTAGAAAAAGATGATTTTCATAATCATTTATAAATAATTTATTTTTATTATTTTATCAATAATTATATTTCATGTACTAAATGAGACCTTAACAGTGTACCCTGTTAATAAATGATAAATATTATTACCTCTAATTTTTAATATAAGAACTAGTTTAATTGATCCTAAATATAAAATTTTAATTTATTTTGTTTCTTATATATATTTATTTTTTTCAATATAGTCTTTAAAGTAGTTGTATATATCAAAAGTTCTAACTAATACACATGATTAGTAAGGATATTTTAGAAAAGAAAACATCTTATTATAAATAACTAACTTGAATAATTTTTTATTATTTAATTAGCTTTTAATTATTTAATTAGCTTTTATATTGAAAACTGAAGATGCTATAAATTATCATATATTTTATATTTTATGATATTGATATTAAAAATGATTTTACTAACCAGTGTCGGTCGAACCGGTAGATGCAATAAGAAGGATGACACAAGTCTAAGGGTCCATTTTGCATGAGGGGAATGGAGGAGAGATGAGGAGGGAGCAAATTTTGATGATAGTTTTCACTTATTTGTAACTCACTTCTTATACTCTGACTCGGTACAACTCAATTTTTATAGTTTTGACTCGATTATAACTCAGGCCCTAAAATAGCTCGATCCATGTACTTTAACACAAGGTCTGAGTTATAATCGAGTCAAAACTATAAAAATTGAGTTGTACCCAATTATAATCGAATTAAAACTATAAAAATTGAATTGTACCAATTTAAAGTATAAGAAATGAGTTACAAACGCTTCAAAACTATAAAAACAAAAAATTAATTTTTTCCAAAATTTTATAATCTCGCTTCTTTAATTTTTAAAATCGAGCATATGAAATTTTTTCTGCTCTTTTTTTTCCCCTCTTCTCGTATCAAATATAGCGTAAATATCGGAAAGCCCACCTGTCGGTAGAAAGTTAACCCACTAAACCGACAGCTCTCACTCCTTGAGGTGGCTTGATTGCCTAGCTCATGTTAAAAAGTCAAGATCAAGAAAAGCCGTTTAGATGCTGGGTGGTGGATCTTCTTCATATCTATATACATATAATGCACACACATATATCAAGAGTAATAGGCCAAGCAGCTTCTCACCAGTCTAGTGGACCTAATTTTGGCCTAATTCAAGTTGAAATGATCACATAAATTCAAGTTGAAATGATCATACAAAGTGGAGTCATCATCATTAGATGCCCCTAATAAATAACATGAAGTTTAGTACTATCTCCCATCTTTAATATAAGACCATATTTAATTTTTATTTTGGTCCTAAATATAAGAAATAAATCTATTTTGTCTCTCATATTTATATATATTTTTTCAAACTAGCCCTTCTAACAATGATAGTTTTAATCAATACACTTAATTAGTAAGGATATTTTAGGAAAGACAAAACCTATTTAGAACAAATAACTAACTCAACTTACTTCCTTAATCTCCTCAAATTAGTCAACTGGCTCTTATAATTAGGATCGGAGGTAATATCATAATATACTGCTTTCGTTTCTTAATGTAAGAGTTAATTAGAAATTTAATTTAGTCTTAAATATAAAATCTTAATTTATTTTGTGTTTAATATTTATCTATTTTATCTTTATGTAATTACACGTATTAATTAGCTTTCATCAATGGCTAGTCCCAACACATTATTAATAGAAATATTTTAGAAAAAAAATCAATCTATTATGAATAGTTAATAGTTAATTTACTTAATTTTTTTAGTATCTACAAATTAGTTATTTATTTTTTATATTAATAATAGAAGATAATATTACGAAAACATCTAAGCTGCTAAAAGTTCACAGAGACATTTAATTTTCATTTTGATTTCTCCTCTTCATGTTGATTCTGTCCAGTTGGGGGTTAAAATTCAAGGTTATTATTAATTTTTGTACTTACTAGTAATTGCAACTAATGGCTCACGACTGTAAACAGTAACTTGTCAGTCGCCAATCATCAACAAGTTAAAAAGTGTGGATAAGGGTGAAAGTGGCTTTTGACTGGGGAAGAGGACACCAAACCCAAAGGGTTGAATTGTGGTCCAAATATGAACAATGGTGTGTACTTTTGGTAAGAAGCTGAGAATGAGACAGGAATTTAGAAAGGTAAATACTCACATCTTGCACATGGGACATCCAATTCAATTACTTGTTCCCAATTTATTTCAACGCAGGTAAACAAGAGGAACTGTTTTCCCCTCATTTGAAAGAGATGTATCATTTCGGCTTAATCATTACAAAGATAAGATTTCAAATTTTATGCTTCCTCCGTAAATATCTTCTTCCTTCTTTTTTTTTTCGCATTGTTGAAAAAGTTTAGTTGGATTAGATTCCGAAAACTTGCTAATACATGTTTTCAGATCAAAAAACACTTATAAAAATATAAAATCTAATCCATTTTATCTTTCGAGATTATAATTTTTTTTTTTTTTTTGCCGAGCGATTCCTCTTATTGTACATATTAATGTCCTATTTGGATAGAGAGAAGATAAGGAAGGAGGAGGAGACGATTTTTCTCATGTTTGGATCAGAAGGGAAACCGAAAGGAAAGAAAAGTAAGGGAAAAAAGAAGATATATTTCTCCGGTCTTTAATACAGGATATTAAAAAAGATGATTATGATTTTTTAAATAAACATGTCATATTTTTTATAATTAACTAATATCTAACTTTTTAATCCAATTAAATTAGTTAAATAGATTTTATACTACCTTCCGAACCTTAATATAAGATCCCGTTTGACTTTTATTTTAGTCCTAAATATAAGACCCCAATCCACTTTGTCTATCATATTTATCTATTTTTTTTCAAAATAGTCCTTTAATAATGGTAGTTCTAGATAACAAATTTGATTAGTAAGGATATTTAAAAAAGAATAACACCTATTCATTACAAATAACTAACTTAACTAAGTTTTTTAATCTCTCTAAATTAATCAACTGGGTCTTATAATTAAGATAAAAAATAGTATTAAGGGCGGATCCATCTTATTTTCTCTTCGCGTATGAAAAGAAAACGAGAAGAGAATTCTTATTTCCCCTCTTCCACCTCGTGTGATCCTCCCATTCGGCTTCCTCCTCCTGCCTCCTCAAACTTCTGTCGTTTTCACCCTCCCATCTCCAATGACCGCATTTGTTCTGGAGTCCTCCTCACTTGGGTGATGCTTGCTCCTGTAGCTTCATGCGTGTGCTGGTGGTTGGTGGGATCAAAGTTGCCCTGTCAGATCTCACTTTGATTGAAAAATATGAAATTATCACGCACATTCTTCTTAATATAAGACTTATTTAACTAATTTGATAATGTTAAGAAAGTTAGGTAAGTCAATTAATTATAAAAAATATAACATGTTTTTCTTAAAACACTATAAGTATCTTTTTTAATATCTCCCCTCTCTCTTTTACTTGATCATGATTAAAGGAATATCCATAGAGATAATTTAGAAAAAATTGATAAATATGAGAAATAGATCTTATATTTAGAATCAAAATCAACTCAACAATTAGGTCATATATTAAGGACCGGAGGAGTATTATTTAATGCTTAAAATGTTTCAACATATATTCAATAAAAAATTAGTAAAATATTCAATTTTAATTTCTTCAATATATTATAAATATTTTATTTCAATAACATGTAGTAAATATTTAAATTACTTGCTGATATTAATATAATATGATTTTTTTTTCATTGTACTATTTTATTTGATTTTAAACATAATATATTTTGATATAAGAGTAAGGGTATTTTAGTCATTTAAATATTTACTCATTTTTTTCCCTCCTGTCTTCTTTTCTCATGTTTTTTCCTTCCAACTTTTCTTCCTATCTAAACAAAGCATGAAGAAATATTTCTACTAATGAGGTAATTTGTTTTTTTAAGGATACATTAGGGGATGAGATAATTTCTATTACAAATTATTAAAGAAATATTTTAAAAAAATCAAAATGTATTTTTTTATAAATAAATAATTTAACTAATTTTATTAATTTTTGTAAATTACTTATCTAGTTTATGTATTCAACCAAAGGGAGTGTGTGTATCTATACACATATATATGCATTGTCAAATAGTACAATTCTGTGTTAAAAATTTATTCCCGTTTAACTAGTTTTATTGGTGCATGTGAATTAATAATGGTAGTGTTGAAAATCATTTGAATTTTATGACAAATTTAATACTTTTAACTAGTTTTATTGCTACATGTGAATTAGTTAGTGAGCTCTTATAATAAGGATAAAAGAGAGCACATAATGCTAAACACATACTTCTTTTGTCTTATTTATAAATTATTTTCAATATGTTTCATACAAACCAAGAAAAATCTTAAATTTCATTAACTCTCATTTAAAATTTAATAACTTTTTAACTTTATTTCTATTTAATATATATTATATCTCATGTAAACAAAGTCAACACAATAATAAATGAAGAGTAAACTTGTACATTTATATAAATTTTTTCTCTCAATATCTTATAAATAGAACTAAAAAAAATCTTTTCTCTCTGTTGTATAAATAAAACCAGAGGAATATCTCATTGCCTGAAAAGAGGAAAATGAAGACATTAATGTGAAGGCTGCAAAATACAAAATTGGATAGAGCACAGCCAATAAGCAAACTTGTCAAACCTCTAGCATTAATTTATATAAAATAAAACATTCCAACGTTAACTTACCTGTCCTATCAATTTTTTTCTAATTGTTATTAATAATTTTTGTGGGAAGCATTTGCTCATTTATACATATTGAAAAGAAGCATTTTTTATACTTCAGAATAATCCAGCTAGCTGGGGAATATCATTTTTAGCGGTTCACACCTCTAAATTCTGGTCGGCCATCAGCCTGAGGGCTCCACATTGGGTCAAGGGTCCGTTTTCTTAACAAAAATCTAACAAAAATATCATTTTGAACAAGTTTCGTAATTCAAAAAGATTTATAGAAAAAATATTTACAAATTATGCATTGGTGAAAAATTCTATATCGATAGTAAGACTTAGGGCAGTTTGTTTAATTTTTTTCCTTCAAAAAAGTGATTTTAATTAAACTTAATATGAAAGAGTTGTATTGCGGGAAAAATTAAACTAAACATAAATGTATTGGTATTGCTAGAAAACTTGTTTTTCGCTTACTTTGACAAACTATTTGCAATAAGCTGAAAATAGATTATTTCTATCATGCTTTTTATGTTTAGGTTAAGGTTCTCCTAACAACTATCGTGATCACTTTAATGGTCCGTTTGATGCAGAAGAAATGGGGGAGGAAAAAAATAGAAGGAAAAATTTTAATGAGTTTAGTTTAAAAACTTGAAAAAATGGAGTTAAAAACTTTTAATTAATTTTGTTCACTCTTTTATTTTACATCTTTTTTTTTTATTAAAATTGTATAACCTCACTTATCCAATTTTTTCAATTGAACTCATTAAAGTTTCTTCTCCCCTCCCTTTTCTCTAATTCCCTCCTACTTTAGGGTAAGTGCTTATCATCTACGTAATGGATTTAAAATTAAAATTCCCTCATAATAGTCAATCTTTTAGAAAAATAATTTTATTTAAAATTATTAGTAGAACATTTTAAATTTTGACTTTTACAACTAAAATTTGAATGATACAAATCTTATTTTAGCGATGAATACCATAATGCCAAAATAATCATTATAGTTAATTTACAAGAAGATTAATTAAGCAACGTTTAACTATTCATGACAAAAGTCCAAACTTTGCAAAGCCAAAAAGTATGTTTTGGGAGCCAAATTGAGATTTTAGTAGAAGCATAGTCCCCCCCCCAAAAAAAAAAATTCCACAAAGGGAAATTTAGATTTTCCAAATTCAGTTTTGTGAATTCAAAACCAAACGCATGCTAAGTTTCACGAAGAAGATTGGACAGGTGATAAAAGAAAAAATTGGAATAATATAGAGAAGATTAGCTTTCCACGTCTCCTAACAAATATCCAGTTTCACAAACTTACAGACAAAAAAATAAGAAACATAAAATGACAAGGCAAATTTAGTGGAAGACAAGTGTACGAGTTGAAAAAAAATAAATAGGGAAAATAACAAAAAAGGAACATGAAAATCACTAAATCACAAATTAAGAATTTTTATAAAAATATGTTATTATTTGCAAGTAAAGTATTATTGAAACCTCTTAAAATGTAGGAAACAATCCTAATGTGAAATTTAATAATTTTCAGATTCTTTTTTTAATCATTTTTTCAAATAAATATTTCTTTTTATCATAAATATTGGAGTCAAATAACTAATTTATAAAAAATAATTAAATTATTTATTTATAAAAATTTCTTGTGGCCTTTTATTTAAAATATTATTTTAATTATTTACAATGAGGACTACGTCATTAATAGAGAATCACCCTGATACGTAGGATGGAATGAAAGAGTTTTAGGAAAAAAAAATTTAAGAAAAAAAGTATGAATTTAAGATTAAAATAGATGTTTTTATATTTAAGGCCCAAAAGAATTTTCGGGGAACGACCTAAAAAGAAGGAACAGCGGTGAGATTCTGAGCAGCTGGCGGACCACCACCATATGCCAACCTCAACGCTGGTCGGAGGCCCCTACACCTGCTGCAGCTCAACGACTGTGACAACCACTCCCATGTGATTTTAGGTCATAAATAATTTCATTGATTTTCAAAAATTATTGGCCTTTTTTTTACATTTAAATCTCATTAAATATTTTCGGAACATATCACAAAGTTAAAATAAAATTTCATGCTAAGACAAAAATTTCATGTTAAAAGTTTAAATCTCATTTAAATCTTATTTTCTTGTCTTCATTTCTTCTCTACCATACATTTTTTCTAAATTTAAGAATTATATTTAATGACAGGTACAATAAAGAAAGTTTGTTTATTTGTTTTCAATTGGGGACCAAGACAAGATTACCATCCATCATTATTTTTGTCAACGTAATTCAATTAACTTCCTCGTTTCCTACTAAAGTGTTTATAATAAAATAAGAGATTGTTGGCCGCAATAATTCTTCAAACCCAACCCCCCAGATTGCTTAAAAGAAATACCTATTGTAAAGAAAAATGTCACATTGAAGCCTCTCTCTTTTTTTGGGTATAATATCATATTGAAACTTCAAAAAGCTATATAAAGGGCAACTCTAGCAGAAAGAGTAGGCCTACTAGTATGTTTTGAACGTAAAGCCCATACACACAAATTGAGGCGTGTGAAAAATTCTCCAAACGTGGCCTTAGTAATCTTCGCTGGGCTTTCAAAGCCCACAAGCCCCTCGCAGCAGAAACTCCGCTCCACTCTTTAGCCGCTCTGGTTCGTTCGCTGCATAAAACGAAGTACTGTCTGGTTTTCGTCTGGGCATCCTCGCGAGACAATTAGCCGTCATTTTCAAAATGTGCTATGAGCTATTATTGAATGATATGATAAATTTCTGATGCAGCTAGATGGCTTTAGTAGGGATGTGTAAAAACCTAATGGTCCGATCTAGTCAAGTTCAAATAAATTATATAATGAAATTAGACTAGACTAGACCAGATTAGTTGATCGAGTTACACTGTGTTTCGGACAAAGTAATCAGACCACCCGGATTGGCCTGATCCGGTCTAGGTGATTTTTTTGATTTTTTAATAATTTGTAATTTAGATGTTAACTTTAATTGTTCTAATGTTTTTAGAGATTTTTATGTATTTATGATTTTTTTTACCTTCTTCATGTATTTATGATGAAGTCTTAATATTTTGGAAAGAGTCTTATATGATTATAAGTATTTTTTATTGTCTTAATTATATTTACCATGTTGAAATATTGCTTCCCATAAAGAAAAAAATTAAAAAAAATAAAAAAGAAAGAAAAAGGGAACTTGGACTGTCTAGACTAGTCCACCGGTCTGGTGAACCAAGTCCAGTCCAACGTGACCTCAGGTCACTACTAGATTAGACCAGACTATAGACTGCTAAACCCAACGTAGCCCTACAAAAAATTAGATTAGAATTTGGATTGAGCTCTGGTTTGATCTGGTCTATTTGTTTTGCAGCGCTAAACTCTAAAGTGCGTCTTGAAATTAAAGCTGATGACATATTGTACTTATATTTTGCGGATTGTGTTGCGCTCTAGATGGATACATGTTGTAGATGCCCTTTGTTCAAGAATGCATCCCTACACAAAATGTGTGTAAGCCGCTTGGACATTTGACTTAATATTTATTAGTATGCTTATTGGATGGAAAGTTATTATGTCTAACTCAATAATTATAAAAGATGGATTAAGATAAGAAGATGCCATTAAAATTCCTCAAGGTAACAATTTTACTAACTAGTAAATTTCAGCAAGTGAAATAAATAAATAACACATTTTTAAACTATCATGTAGAGTCAGAAAAATTAACTAAACCCGTTGGGCTAGCCTGTTTAAGCTCAAAAATTGTGAGGGTTGGACTTAGAAATTTTTCTCTTCAAATAGAAAATAAGCTTGAAAAGGCTAACCTTGTAGGGTCCAGGACTTAAATGGGCCCTCACAATTAACTCTTAAAAAATTGGGTTAATTTACATTTTAATAATGATTTGATATATATTATATACTGTATATTGATATTTTTAAACTATATATATATATTTAATAAGAGAGTATTTTTATACTTATATAACTTGTGATTCTATAATTCGAATTAGAAACTTATGAGTTTCAATAGCAATGCTTCTCAAACTAAAGCAAAATAATAACTAGATTACAAAATTTAAAAGTAAAATTTCCATGAATAAGAAAAACTTGATATTCTTACTACTAAAGAAGAGCATATTCATGAAGAAAAGCAATTAATAATAGTGATGATGAAATTTTAAAAAATTGATGATAATATTTGTCTATTGCACATTTATACTGTTGATGAAACTTTTGGATGTTATTATTTTGTTGATAGATATTTTAGATGTTCTTGAATGTTGATGGATGCTTTAGATATTCTTAAATATTGATGAATATTTAGATATGATGATATATTGTATTTGTTACTTAATTTTATTCATATTTATGCCTTTTATTAGTAATTTTATTGCTTTGCTTTCATTTTTTTTTGATAAAACATGTGAAAATATAAAAAATTGCATTTTTTTTTTCATAAACTGGCCAAAACTCGTGGGGTGACTCGGAGCCCGTCAGCTTAAGGGCTGAGCCTAGTAAAAAGGATACTTTTAAAATTCGACCCTGCAGGGTCGGTCTGTTTAAACCTGGTCTTGTAGGGTTGGGTATCATGGTGATTATTTTACTTGATGATAGAGAAATGGAGGCAAGACTCATATTAACAAGGTTTTTCTTTTATTATACTTTATAAAAGAGTTTGCTACTATTTAAAAGAATAATTAGACAAAAATCCAGAACTCTCAGTACACTATACATTTGAAAAGGCTTTTGGGTTTTGGAAAAAAGATTTATAGAAGAGGTACTGGGAGAAGGGTAACTCCATTACTAAGGAAGTGTAGATATTGTATTGTATAGAAAACCTCACAATGGTGGATTAAACCCCAGTGAGCCAGTGACCCCACAAAGAGCTTAAACATTGTGTAACCCGTGTGGAGAGTATTTGCCAAATGATTAACGTTGGTTAACTTCCGCCCATTATATTTTTGCATAATTTTAGAATCTTAATACTACTTCTGGTTTTTAATATAAAACCTCATTTGACTTTTATTTTGGTCCTAAATATAAAACCTCAATTCACTTTGTTTGTAATATTTATATATATTTTTTCAAGACAGTCCTTCTAACAATGATAGTTCTAGCTAATACACTTGATTAGCAAGGATATTTAAAAAAAAAAACACCTATTTATTACAAATAACTAACATAACTTCTTTTCTTAATCTTCTCAAATTAGTCAACTAGCTTTTATAATTAGAATCGGAGATAGTACGTATTTTTACATCGTTTTCTTAAACGATATGTTTTCTAAATGATTAACATTGATTAACTTAATTGATGTTACATTTTTGCATCATTTTGAAGCTTTTATGTGTACTTCAAGACCTACGAAAGCTTTATGACATCATGTCTTAACCTATTTTTAAAACATGACCATGATTCTTCTTAAACGTTTTATATGTACACAATAATGCTACAAAATTTTGAGCAGCGCTGAGATTGGTCCTATAAATTTAAGTCGAATATAGATAAAAACTCAGTCCTAACATATTATTTTAGAGGAATAATCTCAAAATTGATTTATAGATAAATAGGGTTATAAAAATTTAAAGATGTTTATGGTAAAATTTTAGAGGATTAAGATGCAAATATACCTATGAACTTACACTAAATGTGCTCCTAATATTATAAACAAGTCTTGGATGCAAAAATATATATGAAGATTTCAAAAAGTTGCAAAAATACCATGACTTTAACTACTGTAACATTGACTATTTGTTTGACTAAAGACGTTGAGGTGGATGCTAATGTGGCTTAGAGGATTTGATGAAAAAGAATGACGGTGCAAATATACTTATGAGTTTTCTTTTCCAAATGTGCGCTAATAGAGCTAAATTTTTATATATTTTATCTAGAGCTGATAATACGGGTAGGGCTCACAGGCTCAACCCACCAAAAAAGGCGGGCTTATGCCAATCCGCCAAGGTGCTGGCTATTCCAGCCCACACTGTTTTGAACCCACTCTACCATAGCTGGCTAGTTGGCCCGCTTTTTTTTTTTTTTTTTAAAATCTAATTCCTAATATAGTTAAATATTTTGACTTTCAAATTCTACATGAACAATTGAACATTGTCTTATTCATATCATTGTATAAGTAATTAATCACTTTATGGCTCTGTTTGGGTCAGCGTTTGCTGACCCAAAAGCAGTTTATATTATAATTTAAGCTGGGTTGATCATACAGGTCCGTTTGGGAGAGCTTAAAACCTATTGAGCTTATTTATTTTTCAGCCTACTAAACGCTCAATGAAAATAAGCTCCACGCAGGAGCTTATTTGAGAAGAGCTTTTACCAAATGTGCGTGTCAGGAGCTTACCAAATGTGTGTGTCAGGTCCTTTCTTTTTCACCCGCAAGTCCTCCTTTCTTTTCCCAGACTCAAGTCCCACCCGCAAGTCCCACCAGCTTTCATTTTTTTATTATCATGTTTTATTTTATACTCAAAATATTTTTTATGGTTTCTCTCAATTTTAATTCAGTCATTAAATTTCACTTCTTGATTATATTATCTCAATTCTTTTTTTATGTTTCAATTTATATTTAAAATATTTTTTATGATTTCTTTAAAATTTTAAGATTTAATTCACTCATTAAATTTGATTTCTTTATATTAAATTATTTTAATTTCATTATATTATGTGAAATCAATTTTTTTAATGTTTCATTATTTATTAAAACTCATACCCATTTTGGTAATTTTTCAGCCAAACCTATTTTTACTTAACTATAATTCAAACAAGCTTTTATCAATCTTACTTTTGCAAACTAACTTTTCTGAACTCCAATCCAAATACAATTCAGCATATCCAATTTAACTTTTACCAACTTCACTTTTTCATAAGCTACTTTTCCTATAAGCTGCTTTTCCAATCGCTAATCCAAACGGACACTATATATTTTTGACTATGTGTGTAGTTATATAAAGATCATTGTCCATTTTTTATTTTTCATTTATTTGTTGCATTACTATAAAAGCCTTTATAAAATTAAATAAACATATGATACTTATATACATAAAATATCTACTTAATTAATTTGGATAAAAAACTAGTTAAATTAATTATTTGCAAAAAATATATGTTATTGTTTTAAAATATTTTCTTAAATTATAAATTAATCTTCACATTATTTTATTATAACTCACTACTCAAATTCAAAATTCCAAACCCAATTTTAACATTTCAAATTAAGCCCAACCCATATCAATAATAATAGTTTTTCATTAAAAAAAAGGAAAAAAATATTGAGGCGTTTTGCCAACCCGTCAAGTAGCCTGCACCGCCGCAGGCTGGCCCGCATTCGCTTTGCCACCTCTAATTTTATCCCACATTAATCTAGGATTTAAATGATAATTTTGAGCATAAATGAATTTTTATGCATTATTAGATTAATTGATTGATTTTAGGATTTTTCATAAACATTGAAATTTTGGATTGAAAATATAAATGTTCTGTGATTTCTTATTTTTAGCTTGAAATTAATATTTTCTTCTTTTTTTTTTGGGAAACAATCTTCATATTTTTAGAAAGATTGATTTTTGGAAATTTTTGCAATTTCTTGCCTTATTTTTATGCATATCTAATATTTAATTTTAATATAGATTATATTATATTGGGTATAATCTATATTAATGGATGCATTTAAATTCTTGTAAGTCAAGAAAGAGCATATAAAAAATTCAATACTACAAGATTATTTCTTGGAATTCACGTACAATCTAACAGCTAATATCAAATGGGTTAATTAATTACTAATAGGTTTAAATTTTGGATCAAAAAATTCTCTCTTCTCCTATTAAAATAAACCTAGCCGCAGGAGAAAAAGAATTTCACGCTCACTCTTAAGTCATAGATGCAGTCAAGAAAAGCTCTCTCTTAGCAGTTTTTATCTTCAACTCCTGCTCCATCTCTCACTCATCAAACATTCATGATTCCAATGCCTCCAGTGACACCACTAGCTAATTGTTCTCTATCACCCACCCGGCATCACTTTCTTCATTCATTACACCACATGTCTATGAATTGCACTAAGGTGCTTGGAGAAGGAGATATGTTCATGGAAGCTTAAGCTTGCCAGGGAGACAATTTAGGAAGAGCATGGAGGAGGCTTGAGTGTTGGGCTAACATTTGAAGATCATAGGAGACTGATATTCCATTTATCTTTTTAATTCAAGGACTTGAGATTATTTAGTTTTAAGTAATTTTGAGTTGTATTTTTGTGAGACAATTTAGTTTTATATTGTCATTTCTATTCTTGGATTGGATTGATATTTGGATTATATTTGTGTTGAGATACTTGTTAGAATTTATGTTTATGAACCTTCATATTGTTAATTGAATTTATAATTGAGTTTTAATTATGGATTTAATTATCAATGTGGTTTGAATTGTACATTTAGGTTCTTTTGTCTTTTGATTGTTTAATTGAGTTGGTAAATTATCTAATTGTTTGATTGAATAATTCTAAGCATAATTTTCAGAATTAATTTGAATTTTTTGTCATTGGTTTTAATGAGTTTAATAAACCAACTTTATACTATTATGAGCTCTCTAATGGTTTAAGGGTTTTGAAATTGAGTGTTCCTTTTGTTTCAAGTAAGTAATTAAACTTATTTAATTCCACTCGCTTGTCAATTTTCTTTGGTGTAATTAATTGATTTAGGTTATAAAAGTTAATTTAATACAAATCCTAAGTTGTTCCCTCTATTGTACCTAAAGAGAAATCTCTTATTTTTACTTGTTAATTTTCTTTGCTCTCTAGTTAATTTTCTTTACTTATCATTTTAATTTTTCCTTCTAAAAAAATCTTCTCCAAAAATTGCATTTGTATTTATGTAGTTTAATTTAATTTTCATAGTGTTTAGGGCATTTGCATATTGCATTTAGATTTAGTATTTTGCTTTTTAGTTTAGGTCCATTTTATTACATTTTCATCACCTAAATTTTTACCTAAAAAAAAAAATCATAACTTGCTCCTTGAAAGTAATGAAATAGGTTTATTCTAAATTACAAATTAATCGGGACCCAGTTTAATTGAGTGCTTTAACGATAGAGTCATCATCAGACACCTGACACCATAAACAAATCTTGGGTGTGAAAATACTCATGATTATGTTAAAAGAACCCTAAAATGCCGCAGTCATTTAATTCATCAAAGTTCCCTTTCTAATTTAAACTTTTGACCAAATAAGGTGACACAGACACTAAGTTGGCGTTTTAGTCTCCTTCCTTCAAGTGCAACTCCCTCCTCCTTTCAAATGATCGTGTTTCAAGCGATCTATTCACAAATGCCGTGTGTCGCTTACCACTGATTGTTGGACCTCAATACAAAACTCCAACTACATGTGTTTGACTACACATTGGATCGATGAGGATTGGACTTTGCAAAAAAAGATTTTGAATTTCTGCGTCATTGAAAATCACAAAAGGTATACAATTGGCAAGCAAATTGAGGATTGCTTATTCAATTGGAGCATTGAAAGAGTATTCACAATTACAGTTGACAATGTTTCTTCTAATGACACTCAATTACATATCTGAAGAGACGGTTGAGGAGTTGGAATGCTTTAATACGTGATGGAGAGTTTCTGCAAATATGGTGTGCAACTCACATTTTAAATCTGATTGTTAGTGAAGGTTTAAAGGAAATGAACAAGTCTATTGAACTCATTTGACATGCAATTAAATTTGTTAGATCATCTCTAACTAGGCTACAGAAGTTCAAGGAGCTTATTGAAAAAGGAAAAATTGATTCGAAAAGTTTCCTAACCTTGGATTGTCCCAAGAGGTATTGTTCACATTATACTTGTATTATTTTAACTTTATGTCAATTTCATTTGATAGTCCTAATTGTTTATTTTTTGTCATGGTATTAGGTGGAATTCAACTTATCTCGTGTTGGAGAATGTTGTTAAATTCATCAAAGTTTTTGATAGGATAGAAGAAGAAGATCAAGATTACAAAGATTATTTTAAGAAAAAATTTAAACTAGGTTCAAGCCAACATGATGATGTCCCAAATTATGATGATGATGATGATAATGTTATTATCGACACAACATTGATGAGGAGTACAGTTGAACCACCTAGTGCATATGATTGGAGTGTCGCCAAGGAGTTTCTTGGGTTTTTGAGGTTGTTTTATGCTAAGACTCTCAAATTTTCTGGGTCAAATTTTGTGACGAGAAGCACATGCTTTCAGCATATAGTTGCAATTCAGACTCATCTTCATCGAAGTGCAGCTAGTGATTACTCTCTCTTGAGTGACATGGCAAGAAGGATGCAGACAGTATGATAAGTACTGGGAAAAAGCAAAAAAATGAATCCACTATTGATCATAGCAATGATCCTTGATCCTAGGTTCAAGATGATGTATGTTAAGATTGCTTTTGAAGACATTTTTCCTGAACCTACAAAGCATGAAGCCATGTTGAAAAAGACTATGAATGTCTTGTATCGATTATATGATCACTATTCTAATGTTGTTGGGGGTGATCATGGTGAAGCATCTAAATCTCAATCAACAGTGGAGCAACAAGAGCTACATGATAGTGTTGGAGCTGGGGATGACATTGATATGCTATTTCATGATGATATTGATTCTACATTTCAAAAGTTCCTAGCCATTACAGACACTGTTGTTAGTGCAGAGAAGATTTCTAAGGTGGATGAATATCTTCAAACAGATTTAGGTGGTTTTTGTGATCTAAAATTTGATGTCTTAGCATGATGGAAAGTGAATGCTTCCAAGTATAGAATTCTCAGTGTGATAGCACGTGACTTGTTGGCTGTACTTGTCTCTACAGTATCTTTTGAATTAGTTTTTAGTACTGGGGGTCGAGTACGAGATAATTTCAGGAGTTCTTTATCTGTAAAGATGGAAAATTGGCTATCCAATAATATCCCAAAACTCAATGATCTTGAACTTGATAGTTTTGCTGAGAGTACAAATATTGTTACTGGTATTTCAAATTTCAATCATATTTTCAATTCATATTATTTTCTCTTCTTATTAAATATTAATGAATTGATGAATTTCTTTTAATTTGTTTTGTAAAGTAAGAGTTAGCAGTTCCAAATGCAGCCACTTCTTCAAGTAACTTTGAAGCAGAAGAAGAAGATCATGATGATGAGTGATGATTATACTTGTGATTGTTTTGCTTGAAACTTGAACCTTGAACATTTAAAATTTAGCATGATGGATTGTGATTGTAATGTATGGACTATGGAGTATGGACTTTGATTAGTTATGCACTATGGAATATGGACTTTGATTAATTATGGTTAGATTATTAATATCTTCTAAGTTTAAGCTATCCAGGACTCCAATTGCCCTTTCTTTGTTAAACGGGTTGCCCATAACCCTCATCAACCTACCCATTTAGGAACGGGCTTAAACAGGTTGAGTACGGGTACGGCCTAGCTCGTACCCATATAACCATTAATGGGCGGGCTATGGGTTATGGGCCAGGCTGCCCAACTCGCCCGTTGCTCACCGTTATGCATATGTATGTTTTGCCTTGTGATGTGGTTGTTTCTACACTAGCAGGAGTCTCAGTGAGAACTTCTAAAGCTTGCTTGAATTGTATGATTGAATTTAAGGGTAAGACTTCCACTATAGATCTTGTTTGTCTACCCTTAAAGGGTAGTGATCTGATTGTAGGAATGGATTGGTTGTTGGTAAATGATGCCATCCTAGATTGTAGAAGGCAAACTATTTCTTTACCAGTCTCCTTAGTAAATTCTAGTGGGCCATAGCTGTTGTCTTTAGTGCAAGTTAAAAAGTGTATTCAAAAGGGATGTCAAGCCTATATGGTATTCTTCTTTGTTCAGACAAAAGTCAAAAAGGGCATAGATGAGATTACAGTAGTGAGTGAATTCCCAGATGTGTTTTTAGAGGAGATAATAGGTTTGCCTTCAGAGAGAGAAGTAGAGTTCTCTATTGATCTTGCACTTGGAACAAAGTCTATCTCTAAAGCTCCTTATCGGATGTCTCCATTGGAAATAAAAGAGTTAAAGAAGCAAATTGAGGAGTTGCTAGAAAAGGGCTTCATTAGGCCGAGTGTATCCCCTTGGGGCTCGCCTGTGCTCTTTGTGAAGAAGAAGGATGAGAGTATGAGACTATGCATTGATTACCACCAATTGAATAAGGCAACCATAAAGAACAAGTATCCGCTACCCAGGATTGATGATTTACTTGACTAGTTATCTAGAGCATCAATATTCTCTAAGATTGATTTAGGGTCAGGTTATCACAAGTTACGGGTTAGATCTGAGGACATCCGAAAAACTACATTTAGAACAAGATATAGCCACTATGAATTTCTTGTCATGCCGTTTGGGCTAACAAATGCTCTAGCTGTCTTTATGGACTACATAAACAGGATCTTTTGATCTTACTTAGATAAATTTGTAGTGATTTTTATTGATAATATCCTTATTTACTTTAAGGATGAGGAAGAGAACAAAGGACATCTTAGAGTTGTGTTGCAAGTGTTAATAGAACACAAACTCTATGCAAAGTTGTCAAAGTGTGAGTTTTGGCTCAAAGAAGTAAAATTCATGGGTCATGTTGTACCAGCTGAAGGTGTGTCAGTAAACACCAGTAAGATTGATATAGTATTGAAATGGGACAGGCCACAAAGTGTCACAAAAATCAAAAGCTTTCTGGGATTGGTAGGCTACTATAGGAGATTCATTAAAGGCTTTTTATAGATAGCCATGCCATTAGCCAGACTAACTAAGAAGGACCAGCCGTTTGTTTGGACTGAGAAATGTGAGGCGGCCATTCAAACTTTGAAGACCAAGTTGACCATCGCACCAACACTTGTGATTTCAAACCCTACACAATCTTTCATACTATATACTGATGCTTTTAAGAAGGGTCTTAGGGTTGTATTACTGCAGAATAGCAAGGTAGTTGCTTATGCCTCTTGACAATCAAGGCCACATGAGGAAAACTACCCTACGCATGACTTGGAATTGGTAGTAGTGGTGTTTGCATTGAAGATTTGGAGGCACTATCTCTACGGTTCGCATTTTGAGATTTTTAGTGACCATAAGAGTTTGAAGTACTTGTTTGATAAAAAAGAATTTAACATGAGACAAAGAAGGTGGATGGAGTTCCTTAAGGATTATGATTATAAGCTAAAGTATTACCCAGGGAAGGCAAACGTTGTAGTAGATATCTTAAGTAGAAAATCTATCCATGTAGCCTAGTTGATGGTCAAAGAGTGGAACTTACTGCAAGACGTGCAAAGTACACCTATTGATATAATATCTAGGTTAGTCGCTACCATGAAAGCACTAACCATTGAGAGTACAACTTGGAAGGAAATTAAAATTGTCTAGTTGGAGTATAAGTATTTACTAGAGGTTAGGGACGAAATTGAACAAGGAAAAGAGTCAAAGTTTAATATTAGTGAAAATGGGATACGAAGATATAAAGTAAGAGTGTGTATCCTTAGTGACAAAGAATTAAAGAAACTACTACTTGATGAAGCTCATAGGAGCAAATATACTATCCACCTTGAAGTCACCAAGATCTACCATGATCTAAAGTGAAATTGGTGGTGGCCTAGTATGAAGAAAAATGTAACTGAGTTTGTCTCTCATTGCCTAACTTGTCAAAAGGTGAAAATTGAACACTAGAAGCCCCCAAGACTATTGCAAAATCTAGAGATTCCAGAATGGAAGTAGGATAGTATCTTCATGGACTTTATCATAGGTCTTCCTTGAACTCAATTTGGGCATGATGCTATTTGAGTAATTGTTGACAGATTAACTAAATTGACTCATTTTCTTGCTATCAAGACAAATTAATCTTTGGAAAAGCTAGCACAAATCTATGTGAAGGAGATTGTCAGATTACATGGCACACCAAAGAGTTATATAGATTAAGATCCACGATTCACTTTAAGGTTTTGGAGATCGTTACAAGATGCCATGGGAACACGGTTGAGGTTTAGCACTGCCTACCATCCCCAAACTGATGGACAAATTAAGAGAACTATCCAAACTCTTGAGGACATGTTAAGGGCTTGTGCAATTGAATTAAAGGAAATTAGGATGATCACCTTCCTTTGGCCAAGTTTGCCTATAATAATAGTTTCTACTCAAGTATTTAGATGGCACCTTATAAAGCATTGTGCGGAAGAAAGTATAGATCTCTACTTTGTTGGACATAATTAAGCGAGAGCAGTTTAATAGGTTTAGATTTGGTGGATCACACAACTTAGAAGATTAAAATGATACCGCAGAAATTGCTTATTGCCCAAAGCAGATCGAAGAGTTATATAGATAGGAGAAGGCGACCATTGAAATTTATGGTAGGAGACCATGTATTTCTAAGAGTCACACTGATGATGGCCATTGGCAGATTGATCCAAGCAAAGAAACCACTCCTCATTTCGTAGGTCCCTATGAAATTTTGGAAAGAGTAAGACTAGTGGCTTACAGAATTACCCTGCCTCCACAACTGGCAAACATTCATTATGCATTCCATATGTCATAACTCAGGAAGTACCACCCAGATCCATCTCATGTGATTAAGCCTGAAGAGATCGAGTTACAAGAGAATCTTACTTTCAAGGTTGAACCTAAACGCATTCTGGACTTTAAGGATAAGCAACTTCAAAATAAAACTATTGGGTTGCTTAAAGTTTTCTGAAAAGGAATGTCTCTTGGGGATACCTCTTGGGAAACTGAAGAGCGAATGTGGCGTGATTTTCCTAACTTGTTTGATTAGGGAGAGTTAGTGTTATGTTAGTTTTGGTGATTGAGTTGTGTTGTATTTGTACTTGTGCTCTCTTGATGTGTAGTATGGATATTTGTGATTGTCTGTTGCTTGAAGTCTTTTTCTCTTTTTGTATCTCGAATTTTGAGGACAAAATTCTTTTTAGGTGGGAAGAATTGTAACATATTTTAAAAAAGAAGAAGAAAGAAAAAGCTTTCCATAAAATTCGGTGGAAAACTAGGGCAATCGACTTAAGGAAAGATTTGTGAGTGAGGGTAGTAAATGAGAGAAAAAAATGGAGAAAGGGAAATTAATGAATAAGGAAAAAAGAAGAAGGAAGGAATGGATGAAGGAAGAATGTTGAGGAGGAGTAGTAAATGAAGTTGAAAAAAATGGAGATGTAATAAATAAAGGAAGAAATAAGGAAGGAGCATTTATTTGAGAAAGAAAAAACTGAAGAAAGGTTAGTTGGAAGATAAAAGAGGGAGTTTAAAAGTGAGAGGGGGAAGCAGAAATGAGAGTGAGAGGTGTAGGAAGAGCGAGCAAGAGAGAGGCTAAGGGAAATCAAAAGAGTGAGTGAAAGTGTGTGCTATTTGAAGGACAAGACAAGATTTGGAGATCATTTAGGTACATAAATATACTTCTTTTTATCAAATTTTCTTGATGAATATTTTCTAAATATTTAGAACTTTATATTATTAGTTTCATTATAATGTTTAGAGAAAATTTTATCGTTTGGGTATTTCGTAAATATAGAGTTTTGACAATATATGACTGTAGAAATTTAAAGATACATTATTAAGGAATTTTAATCGTTTATATTTGTTTAATGATTGTTTTGAGAATTTTAATCTAAGATTTTAGTTGAAAAATTTGTTATTCAAGACCTATAGAATGCTTTTACCGATTAAATTTAAGTTAAATAATTTATTTAAGTTATTTAATATATTATTAAGATGTTAATCGGTTTGAATATTGAATAAATTAAAAATCTATTGTTAAAATAATTTTTAAAAGCTTAAAGAATTGTAAATTTAGAATTTTATGAAATTAAATAAAGTTTAGATTTGTTTATAATTCAAAGAAGTTGTTTGGTTTGAGGAAAAGTTGTAAAGAAGACTATAATAAATAATTGAGCATTTTAATATAAAATATTTAGATTTTGGGTAATAAAAATATATTTATTTAAGTTATTAAATTTAAAGTTTTATATGAAAATTTTATTGTCAAAATAATATTGTATCTATTATAAATAGCTAGATCTGGGAACGTTAATATATTTTTGTAATTTTAATTTAAAGGGTAGTCTTAGAATTTTAGAGTAGTTTTGGAGTAGTTTTGAGTTTTATATTAATAAATATTTATTTGCAATTTTGTAGACTCTTGAGAATTTTGAAGTAATTTTTGTGTGAATATTTGTAAGCTAAAGAGTACTAGGTAACTCTGAAAATTTTTTCATATACATGTTAATTGTGTATGATTATATCATGGATTTACTAATTTTTATATCATACTAAAATATCATATTATGATTTTTTTAAATAAATATTTTGATATGTTACTGGATTTTGTTAAGATTAATTGCTATTAATTATGATCAATATTTATATATATTGATAGCTATGGAATTATCATGAGTTGCTTTTAAATGGTATAGAAATTTTATTGTTATCTTATTTTAATAATATATTGAGGACGTACTTCTAATGTAACATTATTTGCATATGAAATGTGCATTGTTAGGTTAAGGATAGAGAAAGATTTGTATCGATATAAAATTACCACGTGGTATGCCATCCTTTGGTGCACAGTGGATGGCACTTGTCAGGGTCTCTTATTCAATGTTTTTCTTTAGCTGGGAATTCATTTAAGCTGTGGGTAGAGGTGAGAATCAGGGCCGGCCCTTCAGGGCCAAAATTTCAAAAATATCCCAATTTGTTAGGTCCGGCCTTTAAGCTAAAGGGTTTAGGGCCGGCTTACGGGCTTTTGGCCCGTTTAAGGGGAAAAAAACTATTTCTTATATTTTTTATATTTTTTATCAAAAAAATGAAAATAAACTAATGAAATTGTTAATAAAAGACATAAATATGAATAAAATTACATCACAAATACAAAATATCATCATATATAAATATCCATCAACATCAAAGAACATCTAAAACATTCATTAATAAGATAACAACATCCAAAAGTTTTATCTATAGTACAATTGTACAATAAATAAACACTATTATTAATCTTTTGAAACTTTATTATCACTATAATCAATTACTCTTCTTTATAAGTATGCTTTTCTTTTGTAACAAAAATATCAAGTTTTTTTCATAGGAATTTTACTTTTAAATTTTGCAGTCTAACTATTATTTTACTTTAATGTGAGAAACATTCTTGTTGAAACTCATGAATTTCTAATTCAAATATATAGTTTAAAAATATCAACACATATAATATAAATCAAATCATTATTAAAGTACAAATTAACTCATTCTTTAAAAATTTAATTGGATAAATTATTATCTAAAACTAAATAAATCAAATCATTATCTAAAATTTAATTTTAAAATGATAATAATAACTAAATATTTAAAATATTATTAATAATGTAAAAAATTAATAATATTAGAATTACATAAAAAAATTTAAAAAAATTATATAAAAGGGCTTAAATGGGCTGGCTTTCGACCCTCCAGGATCGGCCCTTTTAAGCCCGGCCCTCCAGGGCCAGCCTTCAGGGCCTATTTCCCATTTGAGGGGAAAAATTTCAAGCCCGGCTCTCGTAATTTCAGAGCCTAAATCGTTTTCCCGGCTCTAACTGTGAGACATGTGACACTTCCTTATTTTATTTGCAAAGAAAGGGAGCCATAGTCCGAACTTGAGTTTTATATCTTTGGAAGGATATATCTCTAGTATCGGTGAGCTTGAAATAATTTAGTAAAATGGATTAGTTTCTACTGGACTATGTGTTAGCCTATGGCTCCAGTCAGCGGTATAAATGTGAACGGTGATATAAGAGAGGTTGCATATTGCATTATTTTTGGATATATTGAAAAAATGATGTTGGTATATTGTTGAATCAAAAATGAAATTATGTTGAATATATAAAATCCGTGATTTTCATACATAAATATATTTACACGTATAAACAAATTTTTGTTTATCATATAGAATTTTAGTAGTTATTGAAATGTTTGATCTCATCCCTTATTGTAGGAATCAAGAGAAGGCATCGATGGAGTAAGCCGTGAAGGCTTCTACGTTTCGAGCACATGCTATGTTATATTTTTAATTGCCATGACTATAAGACTTCAATGATTTATTTTGTTATGTCTGAAAAATATTTTGAAATTGATTTGTTTTAAATGCTAAAAATATGTATAGACTTTTAAATAAAGTATTTTATCGCGTATGTGAATACAATTACATAAGGTGTTACATCTCCTTATTTGGTCAAAAGTGTGAATTAGAAGGCCAACTTTGATGAATTAAATTACTGTAGCATTTTAGGGTTCTTTTAGAATAATCATGGGTATTTTTGCACATAAGGTTTGTTTACGGTGTCAGACGCACATTTAAAAAAAGTTCATAAGTATATTTGCATCGTCACTATTTTTCATTGGATCTTCTAAGCCATATCAGCATCCACGTCAGTATCTTTGGTCAAACAAACAATCAATATTATAATAGTTAACGATTGTGGCATTTTTGCACATTGTGGAAATTTTCATGTGTGTTTTTGCATCTAAGGATTGTTTATGGTGCTAGGCGCACATTTAGCAATGAATTAAAAACTGGACCAAACGGTTGGACCAGTCCAGCCAGTGACTAGAGAGTTCTCTGACTTGTTTTTCATGGTTTGATTGTTTAATCAGTTAGGCCACTCTGGACCATTCCTAGTCGGCCATTTAGTGGGAGCTGGAGTTAAACAGGAACCCAGGGCGTTTTTCAAAAACTGTTCAGCCCAAATTTGTCGACGGGAATGCCACACCATCGTCAAATAGAAGAAGGCGAAGAAGAAGATGAAGAGTCTCAGGTCAAAAAAAGAAGATGATGAAGAGTTGAGGAAAGATAAAAATATTTACAAGTCTATATGAGAAAATAGGGTTTACATTATGACAAATAAATCACTCAAATCTACTTAGTCTCAATCACAAATCCAGATCTATCTTTGAAAATAGTAGATACAAGCAAAATGAAAAAATATGCACTAGAAGTGCAAGACATAAATAACAGTCGAAAGTGGATCTTGAGGTCACTGAAATTGAAGCGAATGGTTGGGGTTTAAATTTTTTCAATTGAAAATATGTCGATACCTGATAGTTTTAAGCGAAAATAGGCAAAAAAAAAAAATCCTTGTTTGAAAATTTAATTGGCTAAAAGACATGAATTTGAGCACGTTATGATTTGTAAGTGCAACATATCTTCTGCTGTGTGCAACATATCTTCCGTTGTGTGATGATGTGCAACAATCATCAATACAAAAGTCATTTGCACACAACGAAAGATATGTTGTACTCATAAATCATAGTTGCACATGCTCAAATTCAGGTCTTTTTAGCTAATTAAATTTTCAACCAGAGATTTTTTACCAATTTTTCGTAGTTTTAATCCAATGATTCAAACGAAGAGGTGTCTCGAAAATTAAAATACCAAGAAATAAATACAAACCTTAGAAACGTACATGAAAAGTAAAAAAGCACTAAAGTATCTCAAAAATAGAAAAGAAACAAAGAATAAAGGGGAAAAAATAAAACCTCTTTTTTCATTTTACTTTTTTTATTTTTCAATGGATTAACAGATCACACTGTAAATTTATAAATTAATTCATTCAAATATTTATACTTTTTGCAAATAAAAATAGACATTATTAACTTACTATTATAACAAAATGAAGAAAAAGAGGTCAACAAAAATTTGTAAGTTTTGAGCATATCTTCATTTTTATTTTAAATTTTTTATTGAGATGTCATTATATTAATAATTGTTATACTTATTATAAATTTATTTTATACATATTAATTAAATGTATATAATATTGTTTTTATTTAATTATTATGTCACTGGTCCGACTGATTCGACTATTTGAATCATGGCCCGTTAGTCTCTTCGGTTTGACTTCCGATCCCGCTTTTAAAATATTGACATTTAATATAAATTTATAGATATATTTACACCTTAACCCAATTTAAAAATAATGAAAATTGTCCACGAATGAATAACTTTGACTTTACATAGCTGTTGGAAAGATTATATTTTTTTAAGAGTACTCTATATATTATTTTACTCTTCCGATCTTAATATAGGAACAATTCTTAAGTTAGTTTTAGTCCTAAATATAAGACCTATTTATCATATTTATCAATTTTCTTTAAATTACCCCTACAGATACTCTCCCAACCATAATCAAGTAGAAGAGGGAGAGGTGGTATTAAGAAAGATGATTATGGTATTTTGGAAAAAATTTGTCACTTTTCTTATAATTAACTAACTTACCTAACTTCTTTAATCTAATCAAATTAGTTAAATGGGTCTTATATTATTTAAAAATCTGATAACAAGGAGTCAATGACAATGATAGGAGTATTATTATTCAAAAAATCTGGCCGGATCCACGGAGATGGGAGAATCGGAGAATCCAGCGCATGGTACTACAATCGGAATATCAGCGTAGACTGTAGTGTGAGCCATAACGCTAACCCCATCGTCATCTCCTCGTCGGAGACTAGCGACTGGTGACAGTAGCCTGAATACAACTGCAACTGCAACCACGTTGATCCTCCTAAAACGACGCCGTAGTAACTTGCATGCTCTCGTCGCATTCTCCTCCTTCTCTACAGCCATCTTTCACCTGGGGGAATCTCAGAACCCTCAGACACTCAAATCGTCGTTCGGTTCTCACGATGAAGGATCGGCCTCCGCCGTCCTCCTATGGCTCCGTTTACATTCCGCCGCACCAACGTCTGCGCTCTGTCGTCACCTCTGCCGGTTATAACTCGCCTGCTTCTGTGGACTCCAAGCTCCGTGAATCCGAAGGGGCAGTTTTAAACCCTAGAGTCACCAATGCTAGTGCTACTGCTACTCTGCCTCACTTGCAGACCAAGTTGCAGGAGCAAGTTCCGGCTAAGTCGAATTCGCGCTATGTTTCTGCTTATGATGATGGGATTTCTGAGGAAGGGTCGGATCGTGAACTCGAGACGTTTTCGCAACCGGTGAGATTATTTAATTGAGTGATTGGTTTGAGTATTGTTTGTGGATAATTTGCCTCCTTCTTTATTTTCCTGGGTCAACGCCGTTTTTCCCTATGTATTCGTGTGCTACTGGTTGGGTTGATTTGTTTCCAAGGGAGCTATGAGTGGCATTTGGAATGTTATGTTGTTTTTATAGTTTTTTGGTCTCAACTCAATTTTTCCTATTCGGGAACCAGTAATCACTGGATGTGACGATGAATGGAATGAGTGGATAACTCATTGTGAGTTTTCCTGTTGAGTGAAGAGTAAAACGTGAAGTGGTCCTATGGATATGAAGCTGGCTGCCGGAAATCTAAGAGGAAGGCACAGTAATTGGTGCTTATATCTCTCAATTCTTCCATGTGTTGTTGGGTTTGGAATTGGAAATTGGCATTGGTCCTGTCATGAAATGCTTCTAGCTTTGTTTTCCTTCTTGATGATGCACTTAGTGGTTGATATCATGCATCGCGCAATGGAAATGATGCTTACCTGAGTTCCATTTTTTACACTTTCTTTGCTGTACTGATGGGCATTTTGCTAATTGATAGAAACTCACTTTCATCTAGTTTTTGTTATTCTTTTCTATATTTGATATTAATATATCTGAAGTTCTTGGTGCCGATAAATTTAAAGCTGTCACCATTTTGTTGGCTTTGCGAGGCTTGAGATATGTTCCAGTAGCTTGGCCCCTTCTTTTGGGGACATTCCCACGTGGTGAGGGGTGGGGGAGAGGGAGTTGGGGTAATTTATGGTCTAAAATGTCAAAGATGTTTATTTCCGGCTGTATTTTGATTTTCAGACTGCTTCACCTAATGATAACACTGATGAGTGGAAGCAGAAATTTGTCATGCTTTTAAATGACAAGAGTAGGCAAGAGTTGATCTCTAGGGAGAAAAAGGATAGACGTGATTTTGAGCAACTAGCAGCCTTGGCAACCAGAATGGGATTGTATAGGTATCATTCTATTGTTTAATTCCTCTATTTCTTCATCTTCTGACTATATTAATGCTTGTTCAGTAAGTTTGTTATTTAATGTGGGGATCTGAATAACATTATTTATTGCAGTCATATGTATGCAAAAGTTGTTGTCTTCAGTAAGGTCCCACTGCCAAATTACAGATATGATTTGGATGATCAAAGACCACAGAGGGAGGTATATTTTTGTGCTTTATGATCTACCATTTCATGTTTGTCTAAATACTGCCACCATGTAAAAACAAAAGTTACTTCATCTTCTCTCTATAGTTGTTCTTTCACTGAGAGAATTGTAAGTAAAGCTTTCAGGGATTGACAGGTGAGTGTGCCTCTTAATGTGTTGAAAAGAGTTGATGCATATCTTAAACAATACCTATCCAAAATTTCTGGGATGAAGGAAAGCTTTTCAGATTTGTCATCTGTCAGATCAAGCAATAGTGCTAGTTTTGGTACAGATGAAGGGCTCTTTGAGCAACCTGATCTACAAGCTTCCAGTAGGGCTGTTGTAGAGAAAATTCTCAGGCGAAGAAGTTTACAAATGCGTGATCAGCAAACAAATTGGCAGGTTATCTTCTCTGAAAGTATAATATAATGGAATTTATTTTTTCTTTTTGTGATGTAGATTGTGTGCACATCTTGCTATTTTTATGCCTTTTGTGCTTCATAATCTGGAGTTTTGGCTATTGTCAGCATCTTTTAAATTTAATTTGATGGCTAACATTTTCATTTCAATCTTTCTATCTTTAATCTTGGCGCTAGTTTATAGTGATTTCAAGATGTTACTGATCTGTCTGCTCCAGTTAGATGACACTATATGAGGTTATCTGTGCACATAAATGTTTCTAGATAACGGTTTTTGGACACTCTTTTGTTTTTTTGTTTGTGTATAGTTGAATTGGCATGGCTGATGATTAAAAAACTGGTGAAAAGAAAGGAAATAAATGGCTTACTATTCTTGACATTATGTTTTAATTTCAGGAATCTCCAGAAGGAAGGAGAATGCTGGAATTCCGTAGAAGTCTCCCTGCATATAAAGAGAAGGAAGCAATATTATCAGCTATATCAAAAAATCAGGTTTGTTGTTGTTTAACCATTAGTGAGTGACCCCTTGTAATGCTCATTATGTTTTCACTCTGGCTCTTTTATGGAAGTGCATAAGCTAACTTGAGAGACAACTGAATTCTGTATTCTATTAGTTTTGTTATGGGATTTGCATGATACGAACATTCTGGACATCCATGTCTGGTTTCACCATTAATCTCATGCTGTTGCAAAAGGTTGTATTGCAATAACAATCATTTCTTCACTCAATTTTGACAATTTGTCCATGCAGCTTGGTTATGTTGTGATGGAATGCCTGAGCTATGTGATATTATCATTATTTTTTTAAATTTTTTGAAAGGTAGCCCAGTACTCTGATTCATATTTGCTTGTTTCTAGTTGTCATATGATTTAAAAGCAATGCCCCGTCTTAGTTTGTATTTTTTTCTTTAGTTTGAAGTCTCAAAATTCAGCTGTTACTTTTTATGTCATAATTTGCAGGTTGTTATCATCTCAGGGGAAACAGGTTGTGGCAAGACAACGCAAATTCCTCAATTCATTTTAGAATCTGAGATAGATTCTGTCCATGGAGCTCTTTGCAATGTTATATGCACGCAGCCAAGACGCATTTCAGCCATGTCTGTTTCTGAAAGAGTTGCGTTTGAGAGAGGAGAGAAATTGGGTGAATCTGTGAGTTCCTCTGCTGTTGACATTAATTGTTGAACGCTCTTTACCCCATTCAACTCTGTGCATCTTTAGTTATTTATAATTAAAATTTAATTTTTTGTGGAAATTTAATATACCTCATTTTGTTGGCTTTCTTCCTCAAAAGGTTGGATATAAAGTTCGCCTGGAGGGAATGAAAGGGAGGGATACCCATCTTCTTTTTTGCACCACGGGCATATTATTAAGGAAGTTGCTAGCTGATAGAAACTTGAAAGGTGTAACACATATTATTGTGGATGAAATTCATGAGCGCGGGATGAATGAAGGTAGAATCCTGAACATGATTGAGTTTTTTGGTTCTGACTTCTGAACTTAAAAGATAAATGTGTTCACATAATTTTGGTGTCAGATTTTCTCCTTATTGTTCTTAAAGATCTCCTTCCCCGAAGACCAGAACTGAGATTGATTTTGATGAGTGCCACCCTTGATGCAGAGCTTTTCTCCTCTTACTTTGGTGGAGCTCCAACCATAAATATTCCGGTGTGTTTCATCAGCTAGATGTTGAATAATCATGTGCTTTAGTATTCCATCGATCAGGAGACAAATTAGTAATTTGACATAACATTAAACTCGGGGGGAGTTTTTTTTTTTTTTGGGTGAAATTTAAAATTCCAGGGTCACTTACTGCAGCGTAGGATATCCAGATATGATATGAAAGGAAGCTTTGTTGTTACAATTCGAATGAAATGGCTCAAGATTTCATTGTTATTAATTTAAAATTCCAAGTAGTTTCCTGTTCTGACAAGGCTGGAAGTTATTCTAGTTATTCTTATTTTCCTTTCTAGGGTGAGGGAGAAGACGGTAGGGGGAAGGCAGTGAGCACTTGGGATAATAGATGTGTCCTTTTATATTTGGTTGTTATAGAGGATTAGTAATTTGATTCTGAGAGCTAAAACTTCCTCTCCCCTTCTCTTTCTCCCCTCTTCTTAGGGTTTTACGTACCCGGTCAGAACTCATTTCTTAGAGAACATTCTGGAGATGACGGGCTACAGATTAACACCTTCCAATCAAATTGATGATTACGGTCAAGAAAGGATGTGGAAACTGAACAAGCAGACCCCAAGAAAAAGGAAAAGCCAGATTGCTTCTGCTGTAGAGGTATTCAGGAATTGATTCAAGAACATGAGTTTCAGTATTGCTTTATTATAATTAACTTCTAGAAATTTTTGACCAGGATGCAGTAAGAGCTGCTGATTTTAAAGATTACAGCCCACAGACACAGGAATCTTTGTCATGTTGGAATCCCGACTGTATTGGTTTTAACCTCATAGAATATATCTTATACAATATATGTGAGAATGAAAGGCCTGGAGCTGTTTTGGTTTTTATGACTGGATGGGATGATATAAGCTCCCTAAAAGATAAGCTTCTAACAAATCCCGTATTAGGAGACCCAAGTCGAGTTTTGTTGCTTACTTGCCACGGATCAATGGCCAGTTCAGAGCAGGTAATGTTCTGGCTACTGCTAATTCCTTGTTTTGATGCTGATTAAGTTAGCTGTATGTGATCTTGTCTGCAATTAGCCCCCCTCGTGGCAAGAAAAAAACAAGTAATCCATTTGCTGCAGCAATATCTATTTGTAACTTCTATGTCACCAGAGGTTTTCACGATGAGATCTCACATAGCCACGCACCATTTGAATTCTCTTCGAAAATATTTTATTGAATGTATAATTTACCTTCTGGCATTGAAGGAACATTTGCTTTGCCTTCTTGCTTATAAATAAATACTTAGACTGAGATTTTTAATTCAATATGCAGAGCTTAATTTTTCAAGAGCCTGAAGATGGAGTAAGGAAAATAGTGCTAGCAACAAATATTGCTGAAACAAGTATTACAATAAATGATGTTGTTTTTGTTCTTGACTGTGGAAAGGCAAAAGAAACCTCATATGATGCACTAAATAATACACCTTGTTTGCTTCCCACCTGGATCTCTAAGGTTTCAGCCCAGCAAGTAAGTTTATTTTCTAGTTTTTTATTATGCGTCTGATGGTTGTTAATCATTATATATAATGCATCCAGGAGAATCTGAAACACTTGTATTTCATCATGCCCAAACTTGCGTCTCAAATTTTAACAGTTGAGTGGGCTCAATGCAGGGGACGCTGGACTATAGGCATTCTAATTATTAGTTATAGGACTATTTTTGACAATTTTATGGATCTTTGCATATCAATGTTTGCATGAAATAAGTTATGCGTTTCTGTGGTGAACGTACTCTTAAATCTTCTTATAGTCTACAAGATAGCATTGGAAAATTTTGTATGGAGTTTGAGAAACATTACATTTATCAATCATCCGCACCTAGAGCATGGGCATGAATGAAAATATCGAGTCATGTAGATATGTAAGAGGAAACAGTCTAAGTTTCCTTGATAATAATATTGTCAATTGATATTTGATTAATTGACAATTTTTTGAAGGTAGTATAGTACCTTGTATGCTTCAGATTATTCTTTAAGGCCTAGTAAAAGTATTCATATGCATGCTTATTTGAGAATCATGATCCTAAATACAAGCTATGAAACTTTCTGATCTTTAGTGTTTATTTTGATATGTTTTTCCCCTGAATTTATTTTTCAGAGAAGAGGAAGAGCTGGTCGTGTTCAACCTGGAGAATGTTTCCATCTCTATCCTAGATGTGTATATGATACTTTTGCAGAGTATCAATTGCCAGAAATTCTGAGGACACCTTTGCAATCTCTTTGTCTACAAATCAAAAGTTTGAAACTTGGGAGTATATCTGAGTTCTTGTCTAGAGCTTTGCAGTCTCCTGAGTTACTAGCAGTAAGGATGAATTTGAATAGTCAATCAGTGTTATGATTTTAACTCCAACATTTCACCTATGACTTTCTTTATCCATTTTTTTTTAAATAGTTGTCTACTTGTCTTTTTCGTAAATTATTTGCATATAAATCTGCACGTCACACTCTGCTTTAATCTATTTATTACAGGTGCAAAATGCAATTGAATATCTGAAAGTAATTGGGGCTTTGGATGAGAATGAAAATCTTACTGATCTCGGTAGGTCAATCCCCTACAAGTGATGAAATTCTAGCTCATGTAGTTGTCATAAAATGTACAAGTGTAGTACTTGGTTTTTTCTTGACAGGGAGGTGCTTGACAATGCTTCCAATGGAACCCAAACTTGGCAAGATGCTCATATTAGGTGCTATCTTCAATTGCTTGGATCCCATATTAACTGTTGCTGCTGGCCTCAGTGTGAGAGATCCTTTTCTAACACCATTAGATAAAAAAGATGTAAGTTAATCTTGCTTTTGACAATTGTGTGATTTTTTGAAAGCTAGTTCTTGTTGTGAAAGGTCAATTGAAGTTTACTCTGCCCTTCTTCTCTGTTCCTCACTTCCTTTTTATTTTCATAAGCACGCACTATGACTAATAATTTTGGCATTTTTTATTGTTTCAATTGTTTAGACACCATACTGAATTGCCTTAGACTCAAGTCGTCTTAAAATCTACCTGGGTTGGTTCTTTTCCTATAGTTGCGTGTAAGTGCATGCAGAAAATGTATATGCGGAGAAGGTTTAATGGAAAGTAATAGCCTGTGCTTTTTCTTTCTTGTTCATTTTGCATTGTTTGATTATATTTTATGTTTTTGTGTGATATCATTTGTCTCTTTCTTTTCTTTTGTTTATTTATTGATTTATTTATTTTTATTGTGGTTATACCATTCTTCTCTACTGTTTGAGTTTTTGTAGTCCGCACTTCAGCACTTCCCTGTTTTTTTTATATTGCATCTTGCTTGCAAAGGCTCTTTTATGCTGCTGCTACCACTCCATTTATATTTCCGCTAGCAAAATTGAAAATTTTCTGGTTTCCATTAGCCTTTTTGTCTTTTTAATATATTCTTTGTCTTCGGTATAAGGTTCCATTACCTTTATTTTTTCGTTCTATTGTTTTTTCTCCCCCTTTTTGGATGAACTTTTCATTACCAAAATGCGAAAAGTTTAGGCATAGCTTTTACATTTTTATTGCAAAATTTGCCCCTGAAAAAAATAACTGTATGGTTTTTCTAGCTCAGTACTACATGATTGAGTCTAAAGAATTTTGTTTACGTCATATTTTTATTGGAGAACTTGACAACAATGATATGAGTTGATCTTTATGGCACGTTGCATTCTGATTCTTTCTCAATGGAAAAAAAATGATTAGAAAGGATATCATCTCAGTTAGAAATGTTGAGATTATTAAATGGATATGAGCATTTAAGTAAAACATATCGTGGCATGCTTATTTTGCAACTTATTGCTTGATGTCATCTTTATGAACTGAAATTGATGAATGTCAAATATCTTGATTTTAGCTTGCAGAAGCAGCAAAATCTCAATTTTCCTGCCATTATAGCGATCACCTAACACTTGTTAAGGCCTATGAGGGCTGGAAACATGCTGAAATGGACCTTGCTGAGCATGAATACTGCTGGAAAAATTTTCTTTCTGCACAATCAATGAAAGCTATTGATGCTCTTCGCCAGGAGTTCTTCTCTCTGCTCAAGGATGTTGGATTAGTTGATAGCAACATGACCAGCTGCAATGCATGGAGCCACGATGTGCATCTTATCCGAGCAGTTATTTGTTATGGCCTGTATCCTGGAATTTGCTCTGTTATGGTATGTTTTGGTTTGTTTATGTAACATAAAATATATTTTATTTCAAAGACTCTTTTCCAAGCCCTAGAGATATAGTTTTCTGCTTGAAGCTGTAAATTCTGTTTTTGTATTAAATATCTAGTAGATATATGTTTGAAGACCTATTAAAAGTTATTGAATTTCATCTGTAGCATAATGAGAAGTCCTTTTCACTGAAAACAATGGAGGATGGTAAAGTACTACTATATTCAGTAAGTTATTTCATTCAAGTTCCATAACTTATCATTCCCTGCTGGTTATAAATATTGTATGAGTTAATGCAGATTTTTTGTGTTGTATTTTGATGTTTTGCTTCTCCTTTTCAACTCCCCGTTCGTACCATCTGCCTAGAACTCAGTTAATGCTCGGGAAAGCAAAATTCCATATCCATGGCTGGTTTTTAACGAGAAAATTAAAGTGAATTCAGTTTTTCTCCGTGATTCAACTGCCGTGTCTGATTCAGTGTTGCTTCTTTTTGGTGGAAGTATCTCAAAGGGGGAGACTGTAAGTTCTGCGTTTGTGGAATGTTATTTTTCCCTCATGTTTATTCTGTAAAATGTTAGTCTATCTACGTCTCCCAATTTTAGAATTTTGTTTACACCCAAATGCTGTCTTTCTCCTGGCAGGATGGGCACTTAAAAATGTTAGGAGGATATTTGGAGTTCTTCATGAGACCTGCTGTTGCTGACATGTACCAGATTGTAAGGAGAGAACTTGATGATATAATTCAAATCAAGGTTGGTGCAAAATTTCTGGAACGTATTTAATGCAAATGTAATAGCGTTTTGTACCGGAGGTCTTTTTAGGACCAGTCTACTGAAATATAGAAGTTACTCTTGGACATGGCAGCTGCTGTTTCCAAGGATGGACATGCACTCATTTCATGAGCTCCTTTCTGCTGTACGGTTGCTGATTTCGGAGGATCATTGTGAAGGAAGATTTGTATTCAATCGTCAGGTCCTGAAACCATCAAAACTGCCTTCAATGGCCTCACAACAAGCGTTGGGTTCAAGGACTGAGAGTGGACCTGGGGGTGATAATTCCAAAAGTCAGCTTCAAACTTTGCTTACAAGGGCAGGATATGCTGCTCCCACGTACAAGACTACGCAATTGAAGAACAATCAATTTCAGGCTACGGTTGAGTTTAATGGAATGAATATAATGGGTCAACCTTGCAACAATAAGAAGAGTGCTGAAAAAGATGCTGCAGCTGAGGCTCTTCAGTGGCTAGTTGGAGCAAGGCAGACAGGTAATGAGTCCATCAATCATGTATCGATGCTGCTGAAGAAAAGCAAGAAGAATCATAATTAAGCAATCAACTATAGGAGCTGGGAAGGGAATGGTGAACCCCAATTGTGGCACTTGAATTGTCTCTGTGGTCGCACAACACTCTTCGAGACAGACAGCAAGAATTGTTTGGTGGCATCGTTACAATATAGACCTGGAGCTTTGAGTGAATTTGGATCTCATGACAGCTTTATCCAGTCAGGGCATAATATGAGCCGAATTAACTGGGAGTTGGAGAATATTAACTCTTGATCAAGGCAAACAATGGATCATCAGGGAAAAGTGAAGCAAGAAACAACCAACTGAAGCTTGAGTGGATGATGATGCCTTTGCATCTTCGGCTTCTTCAGTGAGGAAACAGCCTGTTTTCTGGTGGAATCTGACGAAGGAAAGATGTAGTTGATAGCATTCATAGGGATATGCACATTGCTGGGATTAATGTTGCTCGAGTTCCTACATCTTGATGGTCTTCGCAGGTTCTTTGTATAGTTCATAATCTTTGGCATCTTGAAATCTAGTGTTTATCTGAATATAGAAGGCCGCCTTTTTTTTTTTTGGGCTACACATAGGTATCTTCCTTTTCAGAGGTAATACTATTTGAGGCATTGAAGGATACTAAATGTGAACACTTCTCCTAACGAGGATTTAAATCTTAGTTTGGTACATGAGAGATTAGCCACTTCCACTAGACTCAATCCTCATTAGTAGCCTTGTTTTAAATTTGGGAATAAACTACGGATGAAAATTGAGGGGAATGAGTTTTGGATGAATGGAAGGTTGAATGAAAGCTGAAATTGCAATAAAAGATGGGCAAAAATTAAGAATGAAAATGAAGAAGTATAAGATTTTGGATTAACAGATCACATTTATGGTGGTTCACAAGAATTCATCGTGGATTTAGCTTTAGATAGTATTTTATCTGACTGTGGTGCCAAACCATGAGTACTGGGGTTAGATGTGCAATAATTACCATGTTAACGGAGCTTAAAAATAAGTGGCAAAATCCACTGTGCTCCTTGAACCATAAATTGTGTCCATATTTGGAAACGAGATCTTATAAATTGCCCCCACTCGTTGATAAAATTACCTTTGTTCGTGCATAGTTGATTAGCATTTTATTAGATTGGTGAGATTTTGAGATATATGCTACAACATATTACCTCATCATATAATTAATTTGGAGATATTAAAAAAATTAGTTAATTTGGTTATTTGTTATAAATGTATGTTGATTTTTCTAAACTATCATTTTTAATCATGTGCATTGATTGAAATTATCTTGGTATGAATCTCTTATAATAATAGAGTTATTTTGGGAAAATATAAGAGACAAAGTGTATTAAGATTTTATATTTAAGACTAGATTAAATTTTTAATTAGTTTTATATTAAGGATTAGATGTGACCCATTGTTTGTGGATTTAGCGGTAGGAACTACATCATCTTAGGCTCTCGGCCAAAAGGTAAGGGGTTCGATTCCCCGTCACGGTGCTTGAGGAGGCATCCTAAAATAGGGGTATCTAGGTTAATGCCTGAGAGTATAATATAGGTTCGTCTTGCCTAACATTGGTATCACTTAGGAGGAGTCATTCAAGCATCCTACTCTTGACTTAGATTGAGCCGGAACCCTACTTAAAATTTTTATATATATAAAAAAAGGACCAGATGTGTTATTTAACTTTAAGAGCCCCCTTTCATCTTTCTGAATGCTTTTGTAGAGTAAAAATCAAGGATATCAGTTTGTTTTGGTCCCGTATAAATGTTAGGAACAATTGTGAAAGGATAACACAAATATTTGACACATTAATTATAAATAATCAATTTAACTATTTTTTAATCTTGACAAATTATTTAATTTTCTTTGGGTTTGTTCTGCAACAAAATGTTATGGGTTTGAATTGAGTTGGAAAAAAATTTATATAATCTTATTCTGATTTTTCGCCTTTCATGAATGATACTATGATAGGGAGAAAAAAGGGGTAAGCTTTGAAAAAGAGGATACCGTTTTAGAGTTTGATGTTATCATTTTGCTTGTTTGGGCCGACCCGTGAAGATCAGGTGGTGTCAGGTTGAACTGCATGTTTTTGAGATTGTAATGTCTTTTCATACATGAGAACATAACTAAAAGCTATTGTTGGGGGATAATCTGAGGAGCACAATTTTGCGAAGATGACTGATATGAAAGACCGGGTCACAACTCATAACAAACCTTAAAAGTTCCTTGGAAAATACTTTCCGATTCTAAATATAAGACCCTTGTATATACTATACAAAAGTTTATATTTAGGATCGGAAGTGTATAATAGTAGTAGTTTTTTATTATAAATTTCTCAAACTAGAATTTCTTCGATTCAAATTTCCCTCGTATTATCTTGCACTCACACTCAAGCAGTCCCCATGGAGCGAAACACATGCGTAAATAGACAGACAGATAAGCAGCGAGAAATTCTTCAAGGAATCATTCCTCTTTAAAATGATGAACTTTCCAACATTTTCTCTGATTTATCATATAGTAGGATGAGAATTTTTTTGACGTGTACTAAATGAAACTGTTCAATCTTTTCAAGTGATTACTTTATGCATGACATGCAGTGCAAGAAAGAGCAAATACCTGAGCAATGTCGGCCCATAGGACATTGAAGGGGGAGTTTGATAATAGTGACAATCACTTAAAAAAAATATTTTCACATAAATAGAAATAAAACTTTTCTCATATATCTATCTTGTATTTTATAAAATTATTTTTAAAAAACTAATCCAAACACCCTGAAATCTACAACCACAAGCAGAACTATAATAGAGACAACCATAAACCGCCTTAACTCACAGCACCAAATCAATATACCTTTTCTTCCTTTCTAATCTTTCCTTTTATCCCTTAGGTTTACAACAATCATCAATGGCCATTAAACCATGAAAAGCCTCCTCACAACTTTTATTCAACTCAGCTGCTAGAAAGGTTGATATTAAAAAAAAAAAAACAAAAAACAAAAATAATACGTCTACGTTTCTTAGTATTAACTGCTAACAAGATAGGACAAAAATAATTATGACAGATAGGATGAAGTGAGACCAAAAGTGCAGTATGCCTCCTAGTAGGTATAGCCCTCGACAAACATTCCTTTCTTGGCTTCCTCATTTTCACCGTCAGCAGAGTATCTACCAAGCTGGGCCAAGGAGTTTGCTTTTGCACGCACCAGAAGAGCATTCTGAGCAGCTTCTACATTTTCAGGACGCCCTTGCCATGTCTTAAGCACGGTGTTCTGAAGTGCACGTGCATATGAGAAGGAGACATGCCATGGGTTGGGACTTTGGTTCATTGCATTAAGATTTAATGTTGCCTCCACTTCAGATTGTCCGCCAGACAAAAACTACAACGAAAATCAGAACATACTTCAAGATTTTGCTGTACAGTTTCAATGGTTTGAATCTCTAACTTAACACTAAAATGGGTTACTGTAGTATTCATCATCAATCATCACGATTTGCTTGTCACGATGATCCACAATTCAAACCTTTAAATTCTAGAGGCAATAAAGAGGGGGGGGGGGGGAGACACCTTTATATTCTGAAGTCCTATAATTTTGGAAACTGGCAATGGTATATCGTTTTGATTGTTTCTTAAAATTAGCTTCAGTGGTCATACCATGATTCCTGGAACTGCAGGGGGTACTCTTCTCTTGAGCATTGTGAGTGTGTATTTTGCAATGGTCTCTGGAGAAGCCTTTTCCTTGTGTTCAGCACCAGGTGTCACCATGCTTGGTTTGAGCAAAATTCCCTCAAAAATAACATTGTTTTCAGCCAAGTAGTAGAACACCTCTGCCCAGACCTTTTCTGCCACATCCAAAGTCCTCTCAATGGGGTGGTCCCCATCAAGAAGAATTTCAGGCTCTACAATGGGAACAAGACCATTGTTCTGCAATGAAACACAGTGTCCAACAATATAACAAAATTTATTTTGTGCCTCTAGTTATATTTTAACTTATTTTCTATTAAACTAATCGAGTGAAGATTGTAAGTTGGAATATAAGCTTTGCATCTGCAGCAAAATGCGGGGCCAGGATAAAAATTATAGAAACATTCAACCAAAAACCAACAAACATATTATTCCGTAAAAATTGTATAGTTCACAATAGCAGGTGTGCTAAGAATTGAAAGAGAAAGGTAAAACCATCTGAAAGATAATAGCTTCCACCAAAATCTTGAATGACTTTGAACTCATGCAACTTTTGCAGAAGATATGCTGAAATATGTACACCGTTTGTCATACACCACACACCACCACTCCTCTCGCATAAAAGACAAACCCTCATTTCCGATCCCCCAGGGAGGGGTGGTGGTGGTCTAGGGCACCATATAAATGAGCTAACCAAGTGCATTTGTTACCTGAGTAGCATGCTAATTACAATCAAATATATATTCATGGGCGGATCAATACCTGAGAGATGGCAGCATAACGTGCAAGTCCCCATGCAGCTTCCTTAACAGCTAATGCAGAAGGACCGCATGGAATGCTAACGACTGTCCTCCTGTGTAGCACAGAACAAAAGATTATTTGAAGTCAAATTTGACATATCCACTGCCAATTAAGTCTTATAAACTTTGAAGAATGTTTACAAATTTTGGGACACAGAAGTTAAAGGGAATAAAAATTACTGACCACTTGGCAAATCTTGCACCCTGCTTATAATATTCAGCAGATCTCGAAGCCAATCCATCTAAACCTTGGCACCATGATTCATTGTTTGACCCTGGTAACGGGACCAAACCCTGAAAGTAAAATGTAGAAATATGACTACCAAGCTGTATAATCAACAAGACAGAATCCCCATGTCAGAGATTCTGACAAGATTTATTCAAGGTACTCTTAGAAAACATACCTTATCAACTTTGATGCCAGGTACAATCTTTTCCTCACGAAGGCAATCCACAAACTTCTTTCCATCTGTTGTTGACTGGTAAAGGGTTTCTTCAAAAAGAATGGCACCAGAGATGTATTCTCCTAGGCCAGGTGTGGTCAACAAAAGTTGCCTGTAAGCCTGGCGATTGGCCTCAGTATTGTCCAACCCAATGGTCGCTAACCTCTTCCCACATGTTGCATTTGACTCATCAATAGCAAGGATTCCACGGCCAGGGGATGCAATAGATTTCTAAACCATAAAGTAATAAACCAAATTAAGGAGACTCGTGATAGTTGAACTTTTCCAGATGTTTTAACAATAAAACAATTATACTGTAATCTATACTGAAAGAGAGGAAGATTTCGACGCATCGCCCAAGAGAATTACTGAATCTCTCCATGTTATTTACCACACATTATCAGCGTCAATAAGGAAAACCATACAACAATTTGCAGAAAAATCAAATGAAGTACTTTAAGCAGACTAGAATGAAAATTTGAAAACCGTCCGACTTCAATCAAATATGTCAATCAAGAAGGTCGAGCCGTAAATAGATGTCAACCTCCCAAATGAGAAAGTCGCTATTTTTTAACTTTTAAATGAAAGAACAAAGATGGCTTAAAACAGGAAGGGCATGATCAAACCAGAATTATTGGTAGCAGCAGAACAGAGAAGAGAGAGAACTAACAGCGGTTTGGACGAGTTCGTCAGAATAAGCGGATGCGCGGATCGGGACCAAGACTCGGCGAGTCGACGACGATCCTCGGCGAGTAGAGAATGATTGCTGGCCGATCCATTGGGACGACAAAGCATTGAGTTTGGCGAAACTTGCGCAAGCCATGGCTTCGATTCAACAGAGGGAAGAACGGAGAAAAAGAGGAAAAGAATGGAATCGATTATGGAAGAATTATGGAGTGTACTTGGTTGTTTGACCAACAAGGTGGCTTATAGAGACAGAGGATGAAGAAGAAGCTGGGTAGGCACCTCGAGGACTCCGCAGTAAAGCGGTAATTAATAAGACAATGATCATTCGGTAACACCAAACGGCCATTTTCGTGAGGGAGCCGCATTTGGTTCCACCAAACCAAACCCAACAATGTGGACGTTTGGTTTGGATTAGATTTTTAATATCCCAAAAGTTGAAAAATTCAAAAATCCTTTGGATACGTCACTTCCCTCAAAAGCTGTTTGGTTAATTTTTAGGAAGAATGACAAAAAAAAAAAAGAGATATGAAGGTAAAGAATACGTAAATGAAAATCTTGAAATTATAATCTTCATTCTAAAATTAGTAAAATGAATTAAAAATTTATTACTCCTCTGATCCTTAATATAAGATTCAATTATTGAGTTGGTTTTGGTCCTAAATATAAGACTTATTTATCATATTTATTAATTTTTTCTAAATTACTCCTATGGATGCTCTTTCAACTATAATCAAGTAGAAGAGGAAGAAGAGGTATTAAGAAAGATGATTATGGTATTTTAGAAAAAACGTGTCACATTTCTTATAATTAACTAACTTACCTGACTTTCTTAATCTAATCAAATTAGTTAAATGGGTCTTATATTAAGAACCGGAAGAATATTACCAATGGAGTATTTTCTCAATATATGATTTTTTTTCTCATTTTCTCAAGTATTTTAGGTTAAAATTTTGACTTGTTAATTTTTATTTCAAAATTGTTAAACATATACATAAGTCATGAATAATTTGAAAGAGTGGTCGTCTTACCTGTTAAACCAAAGTTGTTAATACCTATTGAATTATAGTTAATATCTACATAAAAGTTGTAAATAATTTGAAAGAGTAGATTCATTATTTGTTAAACAAAAGTTATTAATACCTATTAAAATGAAGCCAATACCTATTAAGAAGTTGTAAATGGCTTGAAAGAGTAACTTTATTACTTGCCAAACAAAAGTTGTTAATCCTCTCTCCAGTTCTTATTATAAGCTTCAAAAAAGTAATTCAGATAACAAACAATTAGTTATAATTAGTTAAAAACAAGGGAAAACCATATTGAAGGTACCTATACTTTCTCTCAATTTTTAATTTGGTACCTATGTGTTTTTTTCCCTTTAATTAAACATTTAATTTTATCTTTTTAGCAACATTAGTTCTTATAACTTTGTTCTATTGATATTTTTAGTCTTTACATAAGGATTAATGATGTTAATAGAGGAAAAATAAAGATTTAGTTAAGAACAAAAAACACATAGGTACCAAATTGAAAATTGAAAAAAAGTATAAGTACCTCCAATATGGTTTTCCCTAAAAACAATAAATATATTGGAAATATACTTTTGTTTTCAAATTTACTCTCATAATAAATGAGAACAAGGATAAAAGAGAATGTGTGAAAAATATGATAAAAGAGAAATAATTAAGACAACATTGAAAAAATACATTAAATGTTAAGACAAATTTAATTGAAATTTACAAAATAGACCACAAACTTTTCCAAATTTAAAACTTAAAAATAGGACTAGAGATAATAGACATTAAAATGTAGTCAATATCTATACACTTGTTATTGAGATGAGTGTTGGTAGACAGCTTGAGGCTTAATATTGTGTGGGAACTATTATGAACCCACTTTGATTACCTTTGATTGTTTGGGATATTGTGAATATATGGTTACCATATAATGGAAAATTTATGGGCTCGTTAATGAAATGCCATATAGTGGGCTTTGAATTTCCCAAAGGCTAATTATTGAAAAATTATTATTGTTAATATGACGTTTGTCCCTTGTAATCATATTAGGTGGATTTGCTTTTTCTAATAAGGCTTGCATATTAATGTTTGGGAGGTCTTAAAAAAGGAAGATAATTATTAAAAATACCAATGATAAGTGAGTTGTCAAAACTTATTGTCATTTCTTATTCCAAAACTTATCATCACAAGTTACTAAGTTTTCATGAGACTTTTTTTTAATATATTCTTTCTTCGAGACCTTATTGCAACTTGTCATTTCTTTCTTTGTAATAGATTAATAATAGGTTTATCTTTTTTGTCAATAAAGGATAAGTTTTGAGGATTTAATTTCTTTTACTCATGATATGTGAATAAAAAGTTAATGTTTATTCTTTCTTATAATAATTAAAAACGATTGGTTCGAATTGGTAATAAGCTAGCTTATAATCTGTTTTCTTGGAAGCATAGTTCCATGACTGAATACACAAGGAAGATCAAAATGTAACATTCACTATGAGTAGCATCTCCAAGCATTGAAGCCAAATCCGAGATATAAAATAGTTCAATTAAAGTTTGATGGAAGAATCAAAGGCTCCCTTAGTACTCGACCAAACTCTTGAGCGGAGTGTTAACTGCCGACAAGGCAATATTAAAGATCTTCAAATCTCCAACGATAAAGAACACACATCAATGAAGAACAGAAATTATAAGTCAAAACTGGAGCACTGTCGTCCAGTGAGCAAAAATGATGAACCGCCTTTTTCAATGAGTAGAGCTAGGGCACTTCCTTCTTAGATAGAAACCTTCCTTTCCCTTATAACCTCTGTGAAGATTATCAAAAGTGACTGTTATTGAAACATTTAAAGTATGTCAGGATAATGAATTCAAAGTGTTGAAACTCTAGAATCTAAAGGTGTTCAGATTAACTTTTTAAAAGTGATTTTACAAAGTTTAAGTATGTATAAAAATTTCTAAAATAAAGTTAAAAAAAGTTTATGGACAAATCTATTTAGGCCCCAAGCCCATTAACGATGGATTTTTCAAAGTAATCTATTAAAAAACTAAATAATTTTTGAGTTAAATTTTAGCAAAATTTGAGCTAAAATGGGCAATCTAATATGTTTAGGTAGTTTCTTTCTAAAAACTTGTAATTTGGGTCAAAATAGACAATCCAATAAGTCTAAATTTTCTATTTCTAGATTCTAAGAGTGTTTAAATTAGCATTTTAAAAATAATTTTATATTATACAAGATAAACATCTGAGTGAAGTTTTACATCGACTTATGTAAAAATGATTTTTTTTAAAGTGATTATAAGAAATTGCTAAATTTATCCCCTTCAAAAAAATTCTTCTAGCCAAATGAAGGGACTTCTCTCCCAAAACTGCATCAAGCATAATCTCTTTTGTCAACAACAAATTGCCTTTGCACCATGTCCAATCGTCATGTTTGGATGAGATATTATGTTTGAAGCTATCATTAACATTAACATGTAGTGTGTTTATAAAATACTACTTCCAATTCTTAATATAAAAACTCATCTTACTTTTATTTTATTTCTAAATATAATACTCTAATTTACTTTGTCTTTTATATTTATCAATTTTTTAAGGTAGTTTTTATAATAATAATAATTTTAGCTAATAAACTTGATTAGAAAAGACATTTTAGAAAAGACAACACATATTTAGTACAAATAACTAATTTAATTAGTTTTTTAATCTAATTAAATTAATCGCCTAGTTATTATATTAAGGGTTAGGAGTAGTAGTCTCTAGTTTGGTGAAGGTAAAAGAAAATGGCAAGTGCGAGCACTAGAGGGGGAGGGAGTGAGGGCAACAGTGGGGGTGAGAGAGAGGAAGATGATTGAAGGAGGGGTGTTTCCTATAATGGCAAGCTGCCTGGGGATGTGAGAAGATACGGAAATAGGTTTTCGTACAGGGACAAGCTGTTGAGTCTAGGGGAATCTGGCTTCCTTGAGACTAATCCGTCTGCCTCTGAGGCTATGAGTGGATGGCGTGAGTATTTTGCCAAGATGTGCACTGAAACAACTAAAGATAGTGAACAACAGGATGGGTAGGAGAGAGAACCAAAGGAATCATGGAGAACCACAGGTAAATTCCCACTGTTGAAGGTCTCAGCGAATGAATATGCAGCGTGGTGTAAGCCGTATATGAACTTGTTGATTGTCAAACTATTAGGTAAGTCCTTTGGGGAGGGGTTGACGTGACAATGGATGGAGCGTATGTGGAACCCTAAGAATCCTATAAGGATTACACCACTAAGCAATGGTTACTTTATAGTCTCCTTTACTACCCCTAAGGATGAGGATTACGCACTACAAGAAGGACCCTGGATGATCGGTGACCATTATTTACTTGTTCAGCAATGGAGGCCTAACTTCAACCCCTGGAAAGCAGATAACCAAAAAAGAATAGCAGCCTAGATACGGATCCCGGACTTGCCAGTGGAACTTTATAACGTTGAGTCACTAAGAAGGTTGGGAAACTTGGTTGGTAAGACTTTAAAGATAGACAGGACCACAGCTTTCTTAGAGAGAGGTGGCTTTGCTAGAATTTGCGTCGAAATAGATTTAGAATAACCGCTACTCCCGGCCTTTGAACACTTCAGTGAGGTTCGTAAAATAGAATATGAAGGCTTACATCTCATTTGTTTTCACTATGGAACATATGGACACCACATGGAAAGGTGTCCTTGAAAGAGTCAGGAGAAGGCGATGCCAACCAACATAGGAGAGAGGCCAGATGGTGCATCGAAAAATAGCACCGGTGAAGCCCCTACGATGGAGGAAGAGTTACAGATTCAACAAGATAGTTGCGTATCTGTCGAAGGATTTTATGGGCCCCAAATGATTGTGAAACGAGATTTTAGTAAAAAGAGAATCAAGGCAGATTTGAATGGAGTCAACACGGATTCAGTGGTGAAACAATCTTTAGCTTCTCCGAGTGATCCTTGCAAGAACACAGTGCCACATGGCAATATGAGTAAAGAGGGAAAGGATAAAGCAAAGAAGATAGATGAGGTGTTCGTTATGGGAGATTCCAGGATATTTGGAGCAGTGGTTAACGACAATATTAAAGGGAAAGGGTGGACCCCAGTGGAATCTAGGGAAAAGGTTATAAGAAAAAAGAGAATACGTGGCAAAGAAAATAACCCAAAAATGAAATACCAAGTTAAAAATAAAGGAACGAATGAGGAAGGGGCTAATGAAGCTTTGACTTTTCCAATCCCTTCTCTGTTTTGGGGCATGAGAATGCTCCAGAGGGTAGACCCAGGGACAACGTGCCTACAAACGATGCCATGTCAATTCACCTTGGTAAGGATCAGGAGCTGAGAGAGCTAAACAGCGATGTTATCACTGATACAACTGACGTGATGACAGATCTGGAAGGGGCTAACATGGTCAATACTGAAGCATTAGAGAGCTCTAAAGCTCAACCCTCAAATATCTTTGTCTAATGAATTTTATTTTCTGGAATAGCCGAGGTATTGGGACAAAATCATTTCTAGGACTGGTGCGAGAGCTGGTTAGGAAGCACAAAGTTGACTTCCTTGCTATTTTGGAAACTAGAGCCAAGGGTGATTGAGCTCAACGCATCTCAAAGCAATTAGGCTTTGATAATGTCGAGATTATTGATGCACAAGGTTTCAGCAGTGGCATCTGGGTTTTATGGAAGGATGGGGGCTTGGAAATTCGACGCGTTGATCTCTCGTGAACAGTTCATCCATTTAAGTTTTGATAATAGGGTTTACTTCCTTCTTCACAATAATATACGCCAATCTGAACCCTGTTAAGTGTAGAGCGGCTTGGAACTCCCTTCAATCCATAAGTGAAACGGTAACAGGACCCTGGTGCATAGGAGGGGACTTTAATGGGACCCTTTCCCTCTAGGAGCAAAGATCTTCGACTCAGATTGGGAGCAGTGTTGACCGTGAGTTTTGCCATTGGGTTGAAGACTTAGAACTTGTTGATATAGGATGTAGTGGACCTTACTTCACCTGGAAAAGAGAGGGATGTGAAAGTCGATTGGATCAGGTTCTTGCCAATTCTTTGTTCATGCAAGTTTATCCCAACGTCTCGGTGCTGAATCTCCTGTTCTTTAAATATGATCATTGGCCTATTCTCTTACGTTTGGGACATGAAGAAAGGAATAACGACAAAAGGGAGACTATATTTCACTTTGTAGCACCTTGGGTCCTCCATGAAAACTTTGATTCTTTCATAAAGTCTACATGGCGTGAGGATGGGAGTTGGCTGGCAAACATCACCCGGTTTCAATCTGAAGTTTCGGTTTGGAGTCGGGAGGTCTTTGGTCACCTAGGTCGTAAGAGAAGACACCTTTTTGATAAAAGAGGGCTCATCAGAATATTTCACAACTCTTGTTCTTCTAACCTCTCTTGTAGTTTTTCCTTTCCTGGTATGGATGAGGGTCATATGATGAATCTTAGAGGTGAAGTGTTACCTGAAGAAATTAAGTAGGCTGTTTTCAGTATGGGGGCTCTTAAATCTCCTAGTCCTAATGGGTTAGGTGCCTTATTCTTCCAAAGGAATCATGTTGGCAATTCTGTTGTTAAATTCGTCCAGGATGCCTTTATTAATCCTGCTTCTATTGATGATATTAATGGCACATTTATTGTTCTTATCCCAAAAAAGGATCAACCTGAAACAATTAAAGACTTTTAGCCTATAAGTCTATGCAATGTTATTTACAAGGCTATTACTAAGGTGGTTGCCAATCGAATTAAAAGTGTGTTGCCTTTTATTATCTCTCCTAATCAATGCGGCTTTGTTACTGGTAGACTGGGATCAGATAATGCGATTATAGCACAGGAAGTCATCCATTCAATGAGGAATATGAAAGGGAAAAAAGGATTTATGGTGATTAAAATTGATCTTGAGAAGGCTTATGATCGCCTTAACTGGGGCGTCATTCTTCACTGTCTTACTGAGCTTAATCTCCCTTCACAGCTTCTAAATGTGATTCAAAGATGCATCTCCTCTCCTAAAATGCAGATTTTATGGGAAGGAAGTAAAACTTCAGAATTTCTGCCTACCCATAGTATACGACAAGGTGACCCGATCTCCCCTTATCTTTTTGTCATCTGTATTGAGAAGCTTGCTCACTTGATTCAAGAACAGATACACCTTCAGAAATGGAAACCTATTCGGCTGAATAAGAATGGGCCTCCTATTTCTCATCTCTTTTTTGTGGATGATCTCATTTTGTTGGCTGAAACTTCCATGGAACAGGTTGATGTTATTAAAAAATGTTTAGATGATTTATGCAATGCTTCAGGGCAAAGAGTGAGTCAAAGTAAAACCAGAGTGTTCTTTTCAAGCAATATGAATCACATTCGCACTTCCCAACTTAGTGAGAGGCTGGGCTTCCTTAGCACTGTGGATCTAGGAAAGTATTTAGGAGTTCCTCTCCATCACAAAAGAGTAAAGAAGACTACGTACCAGTATGTGGTTGACAAAGTTAAAGCTAGATTGAGTAACTGGAAGACACATACCATATCTTTTGCTGGGAGACATACTCTTGCTTCATCAGTAGTTCAGGTCGTTCCCTTATATCCTATGCAAACTTGTGATATGCCCATATCGATATGTGATGACCTTGATAAACAGGTTAGGAACTTTCTTTGGGGCTCTAGCAGTGAACGAAAGAGAGTACATCTTGTTTCTTGGAATGCAGCTTGCCGTGAAAAAAGGAAGGGTGGACTGGGGCTTCGACATGCAAGGCTCCAAAACCAAGCATTCATGATGAAAGCTAGCTGGGGATTGATGAAACATAAGGATGCACTTTGGTCAAGGGTAGTCCGTAGCAAATACCAATGTGGGGAGGACCCATTCCCTAAGATTGATAAGGGTTGGCCAGGTTCCCATCTTTGGAAAGGGATAAAACACAATTGGGATCTGGTTGTAGAAGGTTCTGAGAGTGTGGTTAACAGGCAAGGGAGGGAAGACGTTTGATAGAAGCATGAGAAGCATGGGGTCTTCTCTGTTAAGTCGGCCTACAGAGTTCTTAGTGGGGAAGCGAACAGTGGATCAGCCCCTTGGAGGTGCGTTTGGAAGCTCAGTACGCCTCAGAGGTGTAAAACTTTTATGTGGCTCACTCTTCATAACAAACTTCTGACTAATGAAGCTTGCATCAGAAGATGGATCAATGTTGCACCGGAGTGTGTGTGTTGTGAGCAGGCTATTGAAGACTCTCTCCATGTACTTCGAGACTGCCCTGATATTAAATCATTATGGGTCTCCCTCATTAAGCCTGGATGGGTGAATAGATTCTTTGGGTGCAATATCCAAGAATGGTGCTCAATGAATCTACGGGAGAACTGTGGTCGTGACGGAGGGCAGTGGCGAGATCTTTTTGCGGTGACTTGTTGGCTCATATGGAAGCGCAGGAATGAGAAAATGTTTGAAGACCAGACCAGTAGTGTGCGGGAGATACACGATAAGGCGAAAGTGATTTTGATAAGTTTTAACTCTACAAAAAACAGACTGCAGCATGTCAACATCCGTGGAGCTCAGACACATTCGGAGAGGAATTCTTGTTCGAGGATAGAGAATGGAGTTATTGTTCGGGTAGATGGTGCCTTCTCGCATAACAGTGGGAGCATAGGTTGTGGAGGAACAATCATAACACCAGAGGGAACTCTGCTTGAATCTTTCATGTTAAGACTACCTGATGGAGATGCGTTGTTTGCTAAACTCTGGGAATGTCTTATTGGGCTTAAACGCGCTTGGGATGGAGGACAGAAGAGTCTGCATGTTTAACGACTCTTTGGATGCTATCCAGCTGATTAAGCATAGCGACCAAGATTTGCATGAGAATTGGGATCTGATACAAGAGGTACGCTGCTTGCTTCACCGGGATTGGATGGTCGAGGTTAGCCACTCAAGTAGGGAGGAGAACGTGAGAGAGCGCTGTCAATGCCGTTGGGCCTACATATTTCTTTTACTGATAATTCTCACGGTGATTCCAGTACTGTAGCTTACCAGTTGCTTTTGTATTCTTCTCTTATCAAAAAAAGAGGTAGTAGTCTCTTTTTTTTCCCCGGGAAAAAAACAAGCCTAATCTGGACCCCATTAATTGAACCCAATGCTATGTTCCACGCTGTCATAATAGCATATGGATCTTCCACGTGTGAAGGAGCCCACTGTGTCAGCAGGCGTGTCCCACCCTTTGTCTAATGGGACTCCTCTCTTCCTCTGTGGAGCGCCACCTCCGCTCCAGCGAAATCCACATGACCCGGACCTTGCAAGTTCAACCCTAGCCAAGCCATAGCCTGAACCTGCCTCATCCCCCTTCCAATTTATCTTCGTTCTTCTTCAAACATTCGATCTTTTTTCCCTTAATGTTCCCATAGCCTTTCTCTCTCTCCCCAGGTCATCGTTTCTCGGCTTCTTTCAGAAACCATGTCTCAAAATGGTTCCTGGGATCGAAGACACCAACCTCGCGCTACCAGTGACGGCAAGGCAGACAACTTTGTAAACCCTAGTTTGGCCTCACTATCTGATTCGCGTAAGCTCTGTGCTAGTCCCAGAATGGATCACAAGCCCGAGAGTTATGATGACCTCCAATTGGAATTCAGCCCTCTTCTCTTCAGCTCCCTCGAGCAGTATTTGCCTCCTCACATGCTGAACGCACCACGTGACGCCAAGGTCCATTACATGAAGAACATCCTATTCCGGTATTTGCCAGAAAGTGAACGCGCTCGGGTATGTATGAGTATTGAGGTTTTGCCATGATAGTAAAGGGGAGCCAGTACCCTGAATGCCACGGAAAGCCTTGTTTTATTCATTTTTGTAAAACTATTGATACTACCCAGAAGCATTATGGTTCATGGGCATGAACTGTTCGCGGGAAAAAGCAAATGTGGTGCTTGAGTCTTGATTACAGAGTGCTGCATTTTTGCTTGACTTAGAAGCCTGTAAGAGAATTGACGTAACCCTTTTCTGTGTGGAATTGGAAAGTAGTGATCTTTGTCCTGTTTGATAGGCTGAGATGGCAACCAATTTGTATGCATATACCTAGCAGTGGCATTGATATTCATGCATCCGCTTGGTCTCGTATCAAGAAACATTTTGAAGTCATTCTTGTCTAGACACGCCTACTATTATTATGAGAGTAACGGCTACCTGATTTTCAATTTGGATTTCCTTTGTCTTTTGAAAGTTCTTGCCTGTATCTTTTATAGAAATGATATATCTGCTACATATAATTAAGAACTGTATGGAAGCTCAAACATTTTTATAGGCAGTCTAACCGTATCTAAGTTTGCCTTCAGACAATGAGGATTGCCTGTTTGGCATACCATGGAAAGAGCGATTCTCAGAGAATAAATTCAAGATTTTGTTAACACTTATTGTTTCTAAAACCGACTGAAAATTTTACCATCTGGCTAATGATAAAATAAAATAATTTATTATTAAGATAATGTAGTTGTTAGCTAAAGAAATTAAACCCTTCCCTATTATGTTTTTACCTTGGTCAGCATGGGTTTTTTGCTTAGCATGACTATATGATGCATGTGATGGACTCAACCTTCTCTTATGATATTTTGCCTTTGGCCCAGATTCGGTCACTAATTTTTTTTTTTTTTTTAATTGTTGAGTTGAGAAGATTCAAAGGCACAAGGAATACAGGCAAAAGATCATATTGAATTATCCAGTAAGTTTTCTAGTGAATGGAAACTTTTAGTTCTCAGTATTTTCGCTTTAATTGACAGTCTCAATTGTTCCATTTTATGTTTATTTATCCAAAATTGAGAGAGATGCGTCCATAGGATAAGTTATCTCTGTTGAAGTGGAGGCAGCATTTATTTGGAATATTTTGTATTTGATTTTGGAAATTGTGTAAGATAAACCAGTAAACGCTAGCTAGAGAATCATTCCCTTGTCTCCTTTTCTGCATGTAGCATAGAAGCACCAATTATTGTAGTCCTTACCAATTGTTCGCTTCTGTTTGTAGCCGCTGCATAAGGAGATATATACTATGCATGCAGAAAACTTTTTCACACCATCATTCCTCAAAGCAGTTAGAGATAATGCAGAAGAGAGTTTTAGAAGTGTAATAGATGAACCATCTGCAGGAATTTATACATTTGAAATGCTTCAGCCACAATTTTGTGAAATGTTGGTATCTGAGGTATTACTTTTCTTTTCTGACCTTTTCATAGACACATGGTTCTATGTTTTATATATTAGTTTTTAATATTTTCTTATCAGGTTCTAATTCCTTAGGTGGATCATTTTGAGAGATGGGTCCATGAGACCAAATTCAGAATCATGCGGCCTAACACAATGAACCAATATGGCGCGGTGCTTGATGATCTTGGCATGGAAACCATGCTTGACAGATTAATGAATGATTACATTATTCCTCTAGCTCGAGGTAACATAAATCTTTCTCTGTGAGATTTCAATAGTAACTTGTGACTGGAAAAGTAATTATTATTGTAATACAAACTCACTTTTCTGTTTGAAAACTTAATGTAGTTTTCTTCGCTAGAGTTGGTGGATCCTCGCTGGACTCTCATCATGGTTTTGTTGTGGAATATGGAATGCATAGAGATGTTGAACTTGGTAGGACTTTTAGATGTACTTCTGTAGTTGCTCTAGCGATGTATCTGCAATTGCAATTAATTATTTGGATGTCTAATGGTGCTTTAGGATTGGAGCTATTTTTGGTGGTCTTCGTATTAATTTTCTTTTGGTGATGCTCTTCATGCTATTTGTACATTTGAGCTATGCTCAAATACCTGTAATTTTGTGTGTTTGCCTTTTTTTTTTTTTTCCTCTTTTTACTAAAACAAGTTAGAAGAAAAATAAAATGCATTAATAGAAGACTCAGCATGATTGTCTGAAAACACCGATAAATAGACAGAGGATATTTTGCTGCAATAATATGATCTGAATAATCTAAATATATTCCAAGTTATACGAGCTATAGGCTTAGCTGCCCTTAAATCTAATTGTGTCTCTTCTGCTGTTGGAAGGAAGTTACAATCTTATGAAAACATTTTTTCCTTTAGAGATTTAGTCTATGCTAAGCATGTTTTCTCTTACTGTGTGCATCTGAATCTTGTGCTGTAAATCTTTTGTTTTGCTTAACTGTGTCATTTGTTGTGTAGTTGGATAGCAATCCTGTAGCACTACAGGCCTTTTGTTGAAATCTGAGGAGCTTTGTTTTTGCAGGCTTCCATGTGGATGATTCAGAAGTCACTCTGAATATTTGCTTGGGAAAACAATTTACAGGTGGAGAACTTTTCTTTCGGGGTGTCCGTTGTGATGAACATGTGAACACAGAGACCCAGCCAGAGGTACACTTACTGTTATGGATAAAGTTCTTTTGGCCTGTTGTTTTATATTTAGTTACAAGATTTTGTGTGCATCTGTGTATTTGAATTCCACTTAAAATTTTAAAGCAGGAAAATAGCAATGCCTACCTGTTGATTGTGCAGTTGTGTATCCGTACCCTCTGCCCCTGGTTTATTTTTTTTGGGTCTTCTAAGGGGGTGTTTGGATTCTTTAAGAGTGCTTTCATGCAAGTTGAGACAAACTCCTCTCACATACTTCATATACTGTAAAATCATTTTTAAAACCATGGTTTGGTTTCCGTTCAAAATACCTTTTAAGGAGGTTTGGAAGCACCCAAAAGTGCTTCTTTTTCGCAAAACGAGACAAACTTCTTCACATATTTACTTTATATATCATAAAAGAACTTTTAAAGCCATGGTTTAGTTTTTACCCAAACACCTCTTAAGTAGAAAAAAGTGACTAGCGTTTTGGATTTAGGGAAACAACTTATCAACTATGTCCTGAAGTTCATACAACAGTTCATTTTCAGTGATTCCACGTTTGAAGAGTGGTAACAAAAGAAATTTTGAGGACTTCTCTCTCAGGATACAATGGTGATATGAAAGATGGGTTTTCAGATTGTGGTATGAAAGTGGGGATGATACCGGGATAAAACTAAAATATATGACAGTGGCATTGTGGGAGCATATTGTATGCAATAGGGTAAATCCCAAGCTCGTGATTTGCCCTTTTTTCCAAGTACATGAATTGATTAATACATTTTTGGATTGTTGGAGTGTCAATTCATTATAAGTCATACTCTATGCTGGATGGCATAATAACAACATTATAATACTATAACAAGCAAATCTTAATAATAAATCTCACAAGGACCCCCTCTTATGAAATCTTTGTAGGAAATCTATGATTATTGCCATGTTCCTGGACGAGCAGTATTTCATAATGGTCGTCATCGGCATGGTGCTCGAGCTACAACATCTGGACAGCGAATCAGTTTAATTATATGGTGTAGAAGGTATTTCCATTGAGCTTTTTAATCCTCGATGTAATCAATCTTTTTTGTTGTCTTGCTGCATAAGCAATTTTTCACACGTCCCTTGGAAACTTCAGCCTGTCACAGGATAGTTTCTTTTTATGGGGATTCTTAAGGAACTGACGTTCTTTATTGGGTTCTTAAGAAAGCCTTCCCTCCTTTGGTCCTCACCAACTTGCAAGTCTGAGTTCCTATATGATGAGCATTTCATTTTTTTAAAAAAAAAAAACCATTACACCTGTTTAGTCAAATGTCCAACCACTTTGTTCTTGTGTAGTTCAATTTTTAGAGAGATGAAGAAATATCTAAAAGATTTTTCTAGCTGGTGTGGAGAATGCAGACGCAAGAAAAAAGAGAGAGAACGCCTCTCAGTTGCTGCCACCAAACAGGTAACATTGATTCATCAAAAATGAAAAGCATTGTAGGGATCTTCTTCCTCTATCATGAAACTAATTCAGGCTAGTTCCATCACTGTTCAGGAATTACTGAAGAGGGAAGTTAAATCCATCTCCTGAACTCATGCATATCCACATCATGGTTCTAAATTTGCTGATCACCCAAATGTCAGCTCGATGATGTAGCTTTCTTCCCTCTACTTTTGTCTTTTTTAATAGTTGTTGTAATGCAGTGAAGGGTGTCCCAGGGTAGTGATGTATAGATCAGCTGAAGTCCATGTGAAAAAGAATGGCCTGAATCCTTTGAATTCAAAAAATGAATATAGAGGGTGCCGCCATATAGAGAGAAGGGGAAATTGAATGTTAGGCTTTGTACCTAATGATATGTGGATCCTGTACACAAGTATGTTATTTTTTTGTTTCGCTCTCTTTCTGGATGTATTTCTCTGCATTCGTTTTTTGTGATTGTAAGCAAATATCACCTTCCCCTCACACCAAGGTTTACCAGCTGAGCATGTTGATGCTGGTCTTTTGTAACTGGGTAGTGCAACGTGTGACAAGTGTTGTTCTTATTCTATAAATAATAAAGAGTAATGTGATTTGGCTTTTTAGTTGAGGGCAATATGTTCAGATTTTTTTGTCTTTTTTGGGTGATTTATGGGAAGGAAGGAGGAGATTGAAGGATTATTTTGCTATTCCTTTTTATCTTTATTTTTTGGGAAAATTAATCTTTTGGCTCTTATAGTTTTAATTCAATTGTAATTTAATTCTTAAATTTTTATTTGGTATAATTTAATTGTTATAGTTTTGACTCACTAAATTCAGACTCGTGCAACTTAGTTCTTGTGTTTTACTTAGGTCTATAATTTTATTTTTAAAAATAACTCCTCGTTAGTTCTTTAAAGCCGTTCATCCCTGGAGAATTAAAATCTGCATCAAGCACCGTGTTAATTTAGGCGCAGTCCTCTTAATTTTTCTAAAAGAAAGCCAAGGCTCTAGGTTATGAAGAGCTAAGTGTGCTCATAAATAGGTGATTTTGTGTTTATACTATATTCAAATATTTTATAAATTGCTTTAATTGATCAAAGTTAAGTCAGGAATAATTTTTATAAATAACGTATAATTGTGGCTTAACAAAAGTTTTTTTTGGGGGGGGGGGGGGAATTGAAGATTAGATGGGGAATTGTACTTGAATAGAGTGGAGAATGGGGATATGTATTAGGTGAACACCGGGGAAAAGTTTCACCATACAAACTTTAATTATTACTGTCCAGTTTTTAACGTAAAAACAAGTTAAAAATTTAATTTGATCATAAATATAAGATTTCAATTCATATGATCTCAAGAATTTATTCATTTTGCTTCCAGATAATTTTTATGGTAACCCATGTGTTAAGGAATTTTTAACAAATGCTAGTTCCAATGCATATGATTAATCAGAATATATTAGGGAATACAACATCCATTTATTATAAACAACTAATTTAATTAATTTTTTTTAATATCCTCATATTAGTCATCTAGCTTTTATATTAAAATTTGGAGGTAGTATTTCCTATATTCACCATGAGTTAAGCACTATTATGGAGGGAAAAAAATTAAGCCTTTACGTTATGTTCCTCCCAATTTTAAATTATGTAGTTGGTAGCCTGCAATGTATGAAATCATGTGTGCTTATGAGCATCCCTAACATTTCTTGAATCTTCCAAGGGATAATGTATCGTATTATATATGGTTGCTGTCAATTTGTTCTTAACTTTACATGTGTGAGCCTGCTAATCTTTTCCAATTTTATAATCAATATTATGTGCTCAATAATGCCACTTCACTGTTTTGCTGGTCACTATGAAAGCAACCATTGAGTTCACGCAACATCCTAAATTTTGTTTTCATGACTTAGGATTAGGATTAGGATTAATTAGATAGAAAATAAAATAAAATAGGTTAAAAATCAGTCAGACCTAAATTTAGAGGATCATTATTACTCACTATGATTCATTCCTTTGATATAGGATTATTATTCTCATGTGACTAATGATGCTTCTTTGTGGTCTAGTTGTGAGCTTTGTAGTTTTTGGCCAAACTAGATATTATAATTAATGAGCTTATAAGCATCTGGCACATGTAAATTTTTAACTCATAAATTCAGTCAGAGGGTTTAAGGATGAAATAAGGTTTGGTGATGGGAGGTTAAACTTGTATTATTTAATCTTGTTTTGAAAGGCATGATGTGTAGGTACTATATGTTTTTTTTACTTATAAGCTCTTGTTTGCCCTCGTTGTAGTGGATTTATGGTTTAATTTTTATATTTTGGGCTTCATCAGTTCCCTAATCCACTCTTTAAAATGTTTAGGTAATGAGATAGACTGTTTTTTTTTTAAAAACCATAATAGGATTTCTTTTTTGGGATTAAATACCATAATAGGATTTTATAAACATTACAATTACAGGTTGATTCTTATTTAACTATGATACTTTTAAAGTGTGGTATTTTGTCCCTTTTTTACCACAATATTTTAGAATTGACTTTGAAATATTTTTATTATGGTAATATATTGTATGTGTGATTTAAAATTCTTTATTACTATAATAAGGTGTTTTAAATTATGTTTAAATATGATTCAAAAGGTAGGTGTTATAGTTCAAGTCCCTTTCATTGTCCTTCAAGTCTTCACCAAACCCAAACTTTATCCCTCTTTTATAGACTTTTACATGCTTCTCGTCTTGTCCATGAAGCAATCTTCCATCTTCACCAACCCAATAATTGGAAGAAAAAAAAAAGTGGTCTGGAAAACAATAAAATGAATGTTTAGGACATTGAATTTAAAATACAAATGTCATTAAAACTAATTGATAAAAGGGAAAATTGATTAAAAGTGCCTCTTTAACAAATTAATTGAGGAATGGGACCTACAATAAATGTAAAGGTATAGGCCCCTCAAATGTCAGTAAGTATAATAGAAAAAAAGACTATATTATCCTAACAGATACTAATTATATATGACGGATCTTTATTTGCATATCACGTATTTTAATTACATTTGAAGGATACCTAGTGACATATGGGATCTTATTGCATATTTATGAATCCTAATCACATGCCATTGATCTAAACTTACATATTGTTCATTCTAATTATACATTGTGGATACCTAGTTGCATATGGTCGTTTATTGCATATCACAAATCCTAAGTGCATATAAATGATCTAAAGTTACATATTGATGATTCTAATTGCATACTTGGATGCCTAGTTGCACATGAGACTTTATTTCATATCACAGATCTTAATTGTATATTGTTAATTCATAGTTGTATATATTTGATTCTAATTGCATATTGCAAACGTCTAGTTGCATATGAGACTTTATTGTATATCATGGATCTTAATTGCATATCATTAATCTAAATTCGCATATTATTGATTGTCATTGCATTTACGTTACTACTAACATAAACAAATTTCTTTGTGCAGTATTCACGAATAAATTCTTATTTATGGATGCTAATTATATATAATGGATCCTACTTTTATCATGTTAATTTGTAGATAAAAATTTGTTAATGAATACCGTGCAAAAAAAATTTTATGTGAATGGTAGCATATGTGTAATTAGAATCAGCAATATGCAAATTTGGATCAATGATATGCAATTACAATTTGTGATATGCAATAAGGTTTCATATGCAACTAAGCATCCGTTATATACAATTAAAATTAATAATATGCAACTTTGGATCAATTGTATGCAATTAGAAGTCATGATATGTAATAAGATACCATATGCAACTATGTATCCATAATACGCAACCAGAATCAACAATATGCAAGTTTGAATGAATGATATGTAACTAAGATCCCATATGCAATTAGGTATTTACTATATGCAATTACGATCCATGATATGCAAGTGAGAATTCGTTATATGCAACTAGTACCCGTCAAGGTAATATAATCTTTTTCCTACCATACTTACTGATATTTGAGGGGTCCACACCTTTATGTTTATTGCAGGTCTCATTCTCTAATTAATTTGGCAAAGAGGAATTTTTAACTAATTTTTTCTTGATAAAATATGCAAGATATTGACCTCCCATTTATATAATTAGTATCATGCCAATTCCCATACGTTTCATTTGGGGTGAGTAAACTATGGATAACTGTAGATAGAAAATCCTACGAATTGATACATTGAAAACGTTGAAACTTTATTTAAATATATAGTTAAGGACAACTTTATTTAAATATATAGTTAAGGACATGTTGATTACACAATATATTATGAAATGCCCATATGTTAATTTTGGCATTACAAGGGAAAGTCTACGTTATAATTCATCTATTTTTATCTTTTCAAAGCATAGGCATTAGGCAGCACCTACACACACATAAAGCACAAAAGAAATCATAAAATAAAGAATTGTTAGGCGTGTGAAGTCCCAGTCCAAACTTCCCTTTCTTTTTTTGTTCTAATCAAATAAAAATAGGGTTAAAAGGTTAAACTTACTTTTGACCCTTCTCAATTCAACCACTATTAGGATTTGTTTGGCTTAAAAGAGAGGAGGGAATGAGAGGGATTAATGGAGAGAATGAGAGAGGAGAAGACGGAAATAATTTCAATATTATCTTATTTAAATTGATCAAAAGAGAGAGATTTTAATATTACATTGTTTAGTTCAAAATAATTTTATACAGGCAATGTTACCCCCATTTATATAAGTTGTTTTTTCCAAAATATTATTGAAATATAACTATAAATAAATTTTAATATATAAAGTAATAATACATAATTAATAGCAGTTATATTATACTTCTATAAATAAATATATTCAAAATTATACTTAAAATATATGTACAATAGTAATTATAAATATAATTGTACTAAATAAAATAATTATAACCATTGATATCTTTTTTTAATTTAATGACGATTGATATCTTGTAGCTCAAAAATGAAACTATTAACTGGTTATTACGAAATACGAGCATGCAATGCCTGTAACGGATATTTGCCATTCATAGTAGAAGGCTCTTGGTTATTTAAAAAAAAAATTTAACGGAAAATTTAAAAAAAAAATATTGACCGAAATTTTATAAAAGAAATTCACTTTGAAATTCTCTGTTTTTTTCCATTTGTTTCATTGCTCAGCAATTTCGATGGCAGCTGAAAATTTAGAAGCCAAATAAGGTAAGAATAAAGAAAAGGATGAAGGAAAGGGTGGCTTAGGAATATTGAAAATAAATATGGGTATACTAGTCGACATATGATAAAATATTACTCCTTCCTTCCAAATTTCCCAATTTTGAAAGGAAGGATTAGGAGGGGAGCAAAGGGCTCCTAAAAATTTTATAAAACCAAATAAGAAAGAGGGAGCAAAATTCCTTCTCTTTCCTCTCCTCTCCACTAAATCCGTTGTACCAAACATAGTGTTAGTAGGATCAACATTTTCTAAGTACTCCTTCCGGTTCATTTATAGCTATTGCTAATGTAAACCCAGAGTTATTGCTGCTCATCTTTGCAAAATGTATTTTTAAAGTTAAAACACAATCTTGGCCCCAAAAAAACAAAAGCTAAAATATGATCATTTATTAATTATAAGAATTCATGAAAAAATATTACATAAAAGTTAAAATTCTCACCCGCGTACCATAAGTTACTGAGACTTGAAAGTGATAATTATGGAAAATAGCATTTTGACGAGGAAAGACGTGTTTAAGGCCCAGTGCCGCCAATACTGTGGTCGGCGGATACGCGGATCTCATTGGACGGCTGAGATTTGAAGATGGACATGCTTTAATTAATTAGATTGTCATTAATTATTTCTAAACTTAATTTAATTTGTCTTCTTTTTTAAAAGAAAAGCGCCCAATGAGAGAGATCTGGCCGACCTACCAGAGATTTCGCGGAATGCGAACGGGTCCTTCACTTGTCGTAATCATCCACCGCCCAAATACCCACTGCTTATGAAATCACATGCCACGTCCATGTCTTACTCAGCCAATTGATTTGTTTGTATTTTGTTATTTACTTTAATTTAAATAAAACAAATCTTATAATAATCACCCGCAAATTCATACCCTAATGTGTCTTATTTTCCACAACACATTGAAATATTCTTAAATTCCATTCATTATGCTTCATCTTTCGGCTTCCATGGTGGATTGATGCCAAATTTTGTGTGTTATTTATATTAGGTTTTTTTTTTTGCAAAAGTGTATATGGAAGCCACTGCTAAAGAAAGGGTAACAAAAAAAAATATCTTGTATATTTTCCCTCACATATTTTTTTACTGTATTTAATAGAAATAAAATTTAAAAAAACATCATTAATTATCCTACAACTGCTAGTGACTTATATTTATGAATAAACTTTTTTCCCCCTATAAGTGACTTTTGCATAGAAACATAATGATATAATTTTATATAGAATTTCAGTTTGGTCTCTTAATTTTATGAGATATTTCTTTGATTCCATTAAGTCGGCATAATTAGTCTCAATGGATGATTTTTCATGCTAATTATTGTTATTATAAACAATTAAACTTCATACATTAATATTTGAAAATATTTTATCAATATTTAAAATTTTAATATTGACATATTAGGATTAAATATCTGAAAAGACACTTTTTAAAGTTAAGAAAATAAAATAAAATCTAGCATAAAATTTAAAAACTAAAATAAAGTTTGCCTAAATTTTTTTCTTTTAAAATGTGAATATAAATACGAACATCTATTCATATTACATCCCATTTTGACTGCTTCACTTAAAATTTCAAATCACATGTGCATATGCTTTGTAAAAAGAAAAAGGAAATGAAGGTATTATTTGAAGAGTTATTAAACTAAAATTTATTGTTCTATTATTTAAAAAAAAAAAAGAAAAAAGTGTGGAAGATTCCAAAATTTTGGTGCACATGGGGGGCGTCTATTCTAATAATGTAATTGTAATATAATAGACAAAAGGACATAAAGATTGAGGCGCTGCATGTGGGGTGTTAGGGTTTTAGAGTCGCTTTAGCCGTGGGCCTGTTTTCATGCATTTGGGACCACATGATATCGATTACATGTAATCTTAATACAAATGACTCGTTCAGATATTTGGCTAAACTTATGTAATGTAAACAGAATTATATTTTGTAATACTAATTATCTTAAATAATATAAAAGGGATTACACTGCTAGGACATATGAATAGAATGGGATTACAACATGTGGGAATATGAAAAAAAGACATTATTTACCCTTGCCTCTCCATCATCTTCATCCACCTAACCCTTACCAACGCCCCTCCATTAGCAATTATGATGCACTAGTGATTCTCCTCTACCAGCAATCCTTTCTTTCCCTTCCTCCATTGATATGACTGGTCATAACCTCTATTGGAGAGAACAACGATGCTTCTTCATAGCTCATAATACTAAATATAAACTCATGCCATCTTTGCTCGATCGCATCGTCTTCTTAGTCGAGCTCCTTATTTTAAATGGATAACTTCATGAGCGAAAGGACATGCCACTTGATGCTTTGATCAAAAACAAGTCGGCGGGGGGTCTCATGAGATCTGTGTTGGCTGTTGGGATATGGCGCTGTCGAAGATGAAACTTTGGGACCACTCTGTGTCCAAGAAGGAACTATTTTCACCCTGATGTTCAGGCTCTCAGTTGAAGATAATTAAGGAGGAAAGCACGGCGTGTGAGGGAGGGTGAATGAGGGGATAGGAGAGAAGGTTGCGATTCGTAGTTGGGGAAGATGAGGGAGGAAGCAACGAACTAATGGGAAATTCCATTTGTGTAGGTGTATTTTTGTCCCTTCAATTTTTTTGTTTATATTAATTAAATATAAATAATAAATTTAATTATATCATTCCTAATGATATACCAAACAAGTTAATTGAAATCATTATTACATGACAACACATTTCCAATCATTACGTTCTATTACATTCCCATTGATTCTATGAACCAAACGAGCTTCAAATGTTTAAAGGTACACTCAATAAGAGTTTGATCTAATAAGTAAGAAGTTATATTATGACTCACAAAGCTGTGGGTTAGAATCCTGATAAGACCACCTTATTAGTGGATGATCAATAAGTATATCTATAAGTGTTTTTTAAACCTCAATGCATGCCCTGATTTTAATGAGTTTCTAAAACTTAACTTATTTAAACTTTTTTACACCAAAAAAATATTTAAATGTATTTTAGTGTAATTGATACTAGTCAGCTAATGTGTGACTTCTTTTTAGCTGTGTAATATATCTTCACTAATGTGAAATGAAAGACATTACATATAATTAAAGACACGTTGTACAAAGGTTAAAAACAGTTGAATTCGCTGGAAATTAGTTGCACTTCTCAGGGATCTACGCCTTTAAATATTTTGGGATAAAGTCTGCAAAGGAGAAATTTTAAGCAATTTTTCCTATAAAATATGAGTACAAAAATTATTGAAAAAAATCATAATACTAGTACATATAAATTGCAATATAGTATTGTTTTATTATAGATTTTATGTAATTACATAGGCCGACTCTAATTTTGCATATTCCTCGTACACCAAAGCACAACCATTTGAGAGAATGATAATTCAGGATCTGATTGGATAGTCAATGTTAAAACAAATTTTATTGAAGACTTGGGTGGACAAAAATGTTCTTGATGAAATCCTCATTGACAACTTCCATTAACGATAAAAAAAAAAAAATCCTACCAATAAATATTTTATGATAGCCGGCTGGTCGCCGATAATAGAAACCTAAGAGGGGCATTTCTGTTTACCAACTTTTTAAGAAAATTTATTTAAAGATTTTGGTCTTTTGTTCACTTAGTCACTGATAACAAAAAAGCTATGTGCACACAGTTAAAAAAGAAAGAGCTGCACCAATTGAAGATAAATTGCAATTATTCAAAGACATGTGTCCTTAAATAAATTTGAGTAATAAATTAAAATTTCCCAGCAATTTTCTTGAAAATATTTGATGTTGGGAGTTTTTTTAATGATCATATACTTGTATTGTAAGATATGCACGTATATATGATAAAAATCGATAACTATGTTCATAAAAAATTTATCTGCGAAAAATTTATTGGCAACAATACACATTTAGCCTTTTAACTTTATATAAACTTTCAATTTTATACATTAATTTTATAAAGAATTTTTTTAGTTATTATCAAATCTTAACATTTTTATGATGATTCTTTATATTAGTTATTGCTTTTTAAGAAATTAAACATAATTTGCCACATGTGTAGATGTTTTGTCACCATTTAAAATATTAATATTGATATTTTTATGCCAATAAAACTAACAATGTTTATGTCGGTGTTGGAGAAGTAAAAGTATACTTCATGAAATGAAGAGATTAAAATGGTGAAATAAAAGGACTAAAAGTGTGATTTTGTCTAAATTAAAAGTTTCAGTAATACTATTTAAAAAAAAGAAACTACGAACCAAGGGCCCCAAAAAATTTGAGAGTCCAAAGTTTAAAATTTTTTTTTACCTAAAATAAAAATTAGCTTAGCATATATCTTTCTGTTCTTCTTTTCCGCTTTTTGAATCTTTCCACCTTTTGAAACTGAAACACAGTTTCATGAACAGTTTGAGAGAATTATTATAAGTTCTAAAAAAAAAAAGATTTAATTATGACTTAATAAACAAATGAGCGGTTTAAAATATACTCTCCAATTCTAAATATAAAACTTTTTTATACTTAATATATATATAACGGTCCCTTATATTTAGAATAGAAGGAGTATCATTTTTTGTACTAAACTTATGTAATTTTGGATAATTAAATCACGTGCCTAGGACCTAAAAGTAACTGCCCTGATGATTTTCTTTTGTTTCCCGGGGCCCAATAAACTTTTTGAGTCTAAAGTTTAATTTGTATATTTAAAATTAATAACTTAAATAAATTAAAACCTCGGAGTTCTGATAATTAACCAATCACAACTCAACGCAAGCTCGCATAGAATTCAAATGCCTCAGCCTTAGGTCACCCTCCTGCACTTTGCCCTTTCGGAAGTGGAGTTCCATCTGGTCTTCTCTTTTGTTTATTCTTTTTAAAATAGGCAGTGCTTGGATAAGATTTACAAAATTTAAATTATATAATTGTATAAATATATAATTTTGAATTTTGAATTTTAAATATTTATTTTTAAAAATTTTTTTTACTATAAACCCGAAATTGTTTAACAGATCGCAAGTGAAATTTTTTATTGAAAAATGCCTTTATTTATAAAGTGATCTAATAGATTTTAGGATAAAGTATGATTTGACACTCCAATCATGTTTTTTAGATACATTCAATACTCTAATCTTATTCATAGTACATCAAGTATCCTGATTTTTTTTATGTGATTAAATATTCTAATCTTATTTATAATAATCTAGCGTCCTAAATAATATTAGGGTACTAGATGCACACAAAAAAAAATATCATGATGCTAAGAAAGAAAACATCAGGATAGTAGATACACCATAAATAAGATTAGAGTACACTTAGAAAATAAAATTAGAGTGTTGAATATTACTTTAGTCTAAATAATTACTCTATGCATTGTCAATATCAAATGAACAAAAAAAAAATTCCACGAAATACTCATCAATATGTCAGAGTGTGATTTTTTGGGTTAATATTATTTTAGTTCTTAAAATTTGACCTCATTTTAGTTTTGATTTTTGAAATTAAAACTAATGATTTTGGTCCTTAAAAGGAGCCAAAAGCATTGTTTGAGGGACTAAAAATCTTTAGATCGATTAAAATAAGATCAAATTTTAAGGAGCACAAACAAACTATCAAAATCACTAAAATCGAATTTTTTAAAAAAGTAACCAACCTTCTTAAAAAAAGACCCCAATTAATTTTAAACTTGTACCAAATTTTTTTGTCATAATTATTTTTTTGATCAGTTTTTTGGTCATAATTTACACACCCATTATACTATAGTGTTTACAAGTCATCGTTCTCATGAATGAACTATTTTTAGTAGCAAAATCCAAACACAGTTGTGAACATGAATAGAGTTTTTTTTTTTTTTGGTTTTTGACCAGCAACATGAATTGAGTGCTTACGAACTAGAACGGAAGTGAATTAAATAAAGTTTGAGGAATCCACATAGAAGAAGCATATGCTAAATTCTGGTGAGCTTACCTCACACCCGCCCCCCCAACTATTTATTTCATCCACAGCCACGTAATTATTCACAACTTCCTCTCTCTCTCCCCCCCCCCCCCCCTTTCCCAGCCCTTTTTAATAGCCCCTTTTCCCCGATTCTTTCTTCTCTCGCCATATACTCGCAATCTCAAACCCACCAAGATGGGATTACAGAACCCCTCCATGACGTCTCTTCCGATTCCATTCCCCTCCTTCTCCTCCTCCACGTCGCCGCCGGCTTCAATTACCTCCGCGCTCTTCCTTCTCGGTTTCCTTCACTCTCTCGGCCTCTCCAGATTCACCCCACCACACACCCGCCATCGTTGACGATGCCCTCCTCGCCGCAGTCGGATCCGGATTCGCCCGCCTCGCGATACTTTCGGACCAGCTCCATGCCAACTATGATCTCACCGACGACGACAGCACGATTGCCGCCCCCTCCATGTGTGTGGTGTGCCGGAGCAAGTATAGGGAGGGTGACCAGGTAAGGAGGCTTCCCTGCCACCACGTCTTCCATAGACGATGCTTTGATGCTTGGCTTCATCAGCTCAAGTTTAATTGTCCTCTCTGTCGATCGGCTCTCGTCTCCGACGAGCGCGTGGCCCTCGCAGAGCGCCGCGTTGGGAGCGAGGCCTTAGCATGGTTCTCTCTGCAGTGAGACGACGTCGTTTTGCTCCGCGGTTGCTGATAAACCCGGCTTCGAGCCATCGAGCGGTCCCAATTTCCCCCGTTTTTCTTTTGGGATCTTACAGCGTCGATGGCAATTTTGATTTTTTTTATTATAATTAATTTAATAGACTATCTTTAAACTCTTTTTTTATAGGGGATGAAAAAGTTGTTTTTCAAAGGGGCTTTGTGATTGAGCTTGCTTTTTGAGATGTAAATAATTATCGAATTTAGACTCTTATTTTGTGAATGAAAACATTAAGAGATTAGATATTGTAATACGAAATAATAATGCAATTTCCCGAATTGTTATGGAATAAATTTAAAGTAAATTGAAGTTAATTAGCCAGCAGTCTCTTGTACGCAATATAGTTTTGAAAATGAAGTATACATAAGAAAATATGCTTTGTCAAATGACAAAATAATTCCAAAAGTTACAAATTATTTTTTTTCATATTTATTTTTTTATATTGATTTGCTGTATATTAGATATGATCGGAGGAAAAAGTGACAGAGGGTGTATTATAGAATTAGCAAGGGCTCATTTTCTGTGAGCTGTAGCCTCTAGGAGGGTAGTTGCGTGGAGAGGACTTTTTCCGAAGACGTGTGATTGCTAGTGATGAGATGACGAGCCCTTTATTTGATTGAAGCGATATCCACCACAATTTGGGAGCACTAATTAATGCACTCACTTATTATTATTTTTTTAATGCACTGTCATACACTAAAAAGTAAGTTTTTTTTTTATATAGAATTTAAATCATAATTAATTATATGGTAAGAAATGAGTTCTTTTCTTTAGATTTAACTTATTATATTATTTTCACTTACTCTTCTAGTCCTATTTATAAGGTAAAAAAATTTTTTGATCAAATTTTTAGTATAAATATATTATTTCGTCGTTCATTTATTATAGTATAGATTAGCTATTTTTAAAAATATATATATTAAATAGGAGTAAAGTTGAAAAATTATTATATTTTAATAGAGATTTAATGCATTTCAAAGTTTTTCTTACTCAGTGTGAAATATGCTGTAAGTGCCTTATAAATAAGATTATAGAAGTATTTTATAAGTAATTATATAGGATAGTTTTTTTTCTCATGTGAAAATTTTTTTATAGAAAATATTATATTATTAAATAAAAGTATACTTTTAATGCTTTAATTTTGTGTAATGTTTTTATTTTGATTTTTTATTTCATGAAGCTTTTTTTTTAAGCTCTCCAATCTTAACGTTGTTAGCAAAGAAGTGCTGATACTGAAATAGTAAATGTTAACAAAATATTTTTAAATATTGATATATTAAGTTTAATTTTAAAAAATAATACACTTCCGGTCTTATATAAATTGTATTACAAAATAGGTAAACGATGTTGTATAAAAGTCAGGGACAAGATTAAAATCTTATACAAAATTACATAATCAAAAGTACTCTTTTGCCTATATATTATTAATTCAGTCAAATTTAAGCAAAATCAAATATATTGAAAAAGTATTGTTACACTAACATGATATTTTTACAAGATTTAAACGTTTGACCTTATTTACAAGGAATCAACTTGATTCCACTCGACTAATAATTAGGAGTATGAAAAATGAGTCCCAGTATTCTTAATTTAAATTTCTTTTATAATTAATACTAGTATCATATGGTAGATTACTTCTTTTAGAAAGCACTCTGTTAATAAATTTTATAAGAGATTTTAAACATTACTCCCTTCATTCCTTTTTATAAAAGGCACTTGTGAAATATAACAAGTTCTTGTTTATAAGAAATATTTAGAAGTTGTCTCAAAATTTTATTTGTTAATTTTTCATTTTATCCCCATTTAATTTCGTATGTCTCATATGATTGCATTTAATTCCCACATACTCTCTATTCAACATAAATGAGAGTATTTTTGCAAAAATGTTATATATATTTATATTTTTTACAAATTTATTATCTTCAACTAATTTAAACCAATATTTCAAATTTTCTCGGTAAATATCATCTAACTTTTGAAAAATCAGAATAGATTTCGATCAATTAAATTAAAATTTCTCATTTACAAGTTACAACAATTGAATTTAAATAGGGATAATTATGAAGGAAAATGGGTCCTGCACGAATGGAATATTGGAATTATACATCTTCTTGCTTGCCGTCTGAGGCATGGGCTGCTGGGAATGGGAAAATGAAAGTTCCTCCACAGCATCCTAATTGTTATTTGATGTCTCTTTTTAACCAAATCATCATCATCACCATCCATGCTTACCTCACGCTGCTTCTTGCTTTCACGTTTCTCCAACATTTAATTGTTATTGGATTGAATTTGATTTTTTTAAAAAAGTATATGTATAATTTATACGATTAAAATTTGATCTAGTTAGTTTGAAATTATAGTGAAGGACCAATGAAAAAAAATCATTGAAGAAAAACCAAGTCCTATTTAAACACAACCATCTATACTTTATCTATCTATCGGTTTGAATTGAATACATCATAAACCACGAAACCTAACATAATTGGTACTTGGTTAGGTTTCTTAAGCACTTATTTAGAAGTTCGATTCCTGACAGTGTGTATAGAAAGAATCTTGTGACCCGGCACTAAAGTTCTTTAAGAAAATCTACAACATGAGGAGATAAGTTATGTCTACCTATGGTGGATACTCTAAACTCAACTAAAAACTAAAAAGGATTGAATACATATTGGCTCAAGACAGGATTTCTTCATATTTTATATGAAAAATAATATAGATAGATTCATAGAAAATACAATTAAGTTGGTTGTCACAGCTCTATTGACTTGTAACAGCCTCTTATTTTACATTGGCCTTACATTAAAATATGCTTCTCCGGTCCTAAATATAAGACTCATTTATAGTATAAATTACATTACATAATGTGTTTTATACTTAAAACCGGAGGAGTATTATCTTCCATTCTATATGTATATATGTACTAAATTAATTAATTTACAGCCATTTACTATAGCCCAAACCATTTCTTCAAATTGATTTTGTGGAGGGATCTTATGGAAATGACGTGTAAATCAAAATACACTTTGGCTCTTGGCTGGAGATTTTAATGCCAACGTGGAAGGAAAATGAAAGGAAAGGTGGAGCAAGAGGAAATGTTGCAGGCTGCCACTTGTTCAAAGACTTGCATTCATACTCTCAGCAACAAGTTAATGGACTTGGCCTTTTTGGCCCATAACAATAGTTGAAGCCACAAACCATTCAAGGTTCTTGCTTCATTGACCCCTCGTCCTGATTTTACAAGTCTTGTTGAAAGAAGCTGGGCCCAAGGAGGGAACTTTCCTGAGAAGATTAACTATTTGTCTTTGAGGCCCAGAAGTGAAACGAAGATGTGTTACCAACAGGATTAAATTTAGTAGAAGGGATTAATCCTTCCTAATGTGACAAATCAAAGTTTAAATTTTTAGTAAGAGAGGTGTTCATATTTAGTACCAAACAGAATTTTTAATCGGATTACCTTTAATAAGATGATGCTTATGCGTAGTAAAAAAAAAAAACAAAGAAAGAAACGAATATGTGTTTGGGCATATTGGTAAAAAAGAAAGGCCAACTTATAAAGGAGTTTAATGGTGGTTATTTGGATCCCTATTTCAACCCAACCTTGATTTCTTTAATTGAAGTGAATCAACCTCAAAATTGTTATCATATGCCCAAGAAGTCATGCTCTCTATGAGGAAAAAAAAGAAAAAGGTAAAAAGGGCCATTAAAGTAGACTTGGCAAAAGCATTTGACAAGTTAAGATGGGAATTCATTGCGAAAATACGAGGAAGATTAGTCGATATTATCATGAAATGCACTACCAGTTCAATTATGCAGGTTCTCTGCCATGGAAAACCTACAGAAAGCCTTCAAGCCTCCAAGAGGAATGGGCAAAGCGATCCCTTGTTGCGTATAGAGAATTAGAGATACTCTCTGAGGCATCAAAGAGGAGGTCGCTAAAGGGAATTGGGGACAATAAAAACAGGGAAAGCTGCTTTTTCTCTGTCTCATTTTTTTTTTGTGGCTGCAACAGCACCAACGCTAATAAAGCTCATTAAGAAAACTTGAATTTTCGTCTTGCTTGTATGGGCGTGGTGTTAAGACTAGAATTTTCTTCTCCCATGATGTCTCCAATCAAGAGGCGTCCTCCATTTGTGATGTGTAAAGCCAATCCTACTAACTATATACTAAGCACAAGAGTTTTACTGCCCTTAGTTGTAGTAGGGCTCTCAATTCAACGATCACCTCAACATTCAAGGGTTCTGCCTCTTTTTTATTCATGCCAATTAAGTATAGAAATAAATTTAAATATCGTAATTCATGCATAATATTAAGATCTAAATTTAAAATAAAATAGATCTTATGCAGCGAAGCAAGTTAAACAAGCTCCTATATATAACCCATCAATTCTGCGAACACCTATCAATATCCTATGGCCATGATGAATAGTAAAGTATAACTCAGCATGTGCTTAGAGAGCACAAGAGCCAATGTCTCACTTCTTTGCCGTCCGATGCCTTCCCTTTCTCCCTATGAAATCCTTCACCTGGAAAAATTGTTAAAGAATCAATTATAAGAACACCTATTAATATCCTATGAACATAATTAGCAATAAAATATAATTCAGCATGTGCATAGAGAGCACAAGAGCTAATGTCTCACTCCTCCGTCCTCCGATGCCTTCACTTTCTCCCCATGAAATCTTTTACTTGGAAAAATTGTTAAAAATTTAAGTGAGCACTAATGTCTCTATAGCTCAAAATTCTACAATATACATACAAATTAACAAACACAAGCAATTATAAAATAAGCATACATACAATTATGTCACAAAATGGGCTGGCTAAATATTTTAAGTGTGGCAAACAATAATGGGAGAAGACGATAGTCGAAAATTGTTCTGCATAGAATCTTTCAACCTCTAGAGGCTCCTCAATGAAGCTCTTTCTCTTGTTTATCAGTATTGCTAGTTTGATATTTAGACACCGTTTGGGTGACACCCCAAACCATGGTTTGGGTGATAAGTCACCCAAACACCCACTCAATTTGCACAAACCGTGGTTTTGGGCCAAAACCATAGTTTTGGCTTCAAAACCGTGGTTTTGGAAAAAGCAAAAAAATTTTGCTTTTGGAGAAAAAAGGGAGAGTGTGAGAGCCTATAGGATATGTATCTTGTTATTTTTTTTATAAACATATTTTTTTATAAACATATTTAATCTTATATTTTATAAATATATATACATATTAATTATTTATTAATTATATTATCTTATGTATTATTAATTATGTTAATAAAAAATATATTATTAACAATTTTATTCCTTCAAATTAAAATATATCATAAAATCTATTTTTTTTGTAATGATCATATTAACTTATGTCTTTTTTTTTAGTAATTTGTATATATAAAAAGTGCTTCTGATAACAATTATCTAAACACTCTCACTTCTCAAAATCACTTTTTCATAAAATCTATTCTTTCCAGAATCTATTCTCCAGAATCACTTTTCCAAACCACGGTTTGGTTTCATCCAAACACACCCTTAATAGGCTTGCATATTACCGTTCCTTACTATTGGACCTCTCTAGTCATTAACATAGGGCCTAACTGAGGAGCTAACGTTAGTCTTATATATAAGACTTATTTTATATATTTATAAATTTTTTTTAAATTAATCCTATTGATATTCCCTTAACAATGATCAAGTAGAAGAGGGAGGTGTAACATCCTTATTTTTATCTAGTATTTAATTAAATTTATAAATAAATATATTTTAGTATTAAGTTAATAAAAAAAAAAGTTAGATATAGGCAAATTATTATTGTTATTATTTTAATAATGTTTTTGTGTGTGATTGTGTTTGTGTGTGGATGATATTCTAGAAAATTAAACCATGGTATAGAAGTCCCACATCGACTAATCTTTAGAGTGGAGGAGTTTGAGGAGCCTATATATAGGAGATAGTAAGTGGAGCTTGAAATGAGTAAATAATTTTCGCACATATCTGAGATAGTCTCAAAAAAGTGCTAGTTTTGAGTTTATTAACCGTTGGATCGGACTAACATTTGGTCAGCCCATTTGGGATATCCAAATCGTCAATTTCAATTGTTGGATCATCATTTTGATTTCCGAGTTACAGGTTATTAGGTACGTTTTTAACTTATATCTTTTAGATTTAGCAGATAGAGTCCTGAATAGTAAATTAGCATTTTAAAGCTCATTCACCATTAGATTGAGCTATAATTTGGAGGATAGTATCATGATAGATACGAAATTAAATTCAACGATTAGATTAAGGGTTTAACTTCTGTAGTAAGAATAACCTGGTTCGTACTAAGTCTATTTGTTTAAGTCCTTCGAAGATGGAATATAAGTTATAAATTTACAATTTGTCTATTTACATTATGAATTTTATGATCCTAATAATATAATCTACTAATTAAAGGATATTTAATTTAAGTAAGGAAAATTTAGGAATCGAGTTTAAATCATATATATACATATATATATGTTCTCATTCCAAACCTTAGAGAAATGTCTTTTAGGCTAGAATTCTGAGTAAAAATCAAAGCTTTTAGAGGAGGAGTTAGAGGTTAGAATTTTGTGAGTAGCCTATTCTAATACTATAGAGATAATATTTTAATTTTTTTTTTGTAGATATAAACTCTATTGTGGCATTTTCGAGGTTAGACTTTGGTTGTAGTTGACTGTTAGCTAGGAGACCAGGTAACTAAATTTCTATCTGTTGCATGTTCTAGTATGAAGTTGGTGAGTGGCTTTACAATGAATTCTATAAAAGTATATTACGTTTTGTATGAATTGTCTTGTGGGATGCTATTTTAAAAAGGATTGACATAGTTTGTATTGCAAGAAATTGGTGATCATGATTATGATGTGTTATTATGAAATTCCGTTGATTATGCATATAAATGTGTCATTTGGAACCCTATGCATCTATTTTGGGTGGGAAAAGGAGATAATTGGAGTTATTGAGATTCATATACTTGCCACGTGGTATTAGCCTCCATACGGAGCTCTATGATTGGTTGCTATTATTATTCCACTAGTTCTTCGAGGGGAGACCCATGGTCTACCGAATACTCTGTGGTCTTTGGCCAGTCCACATCATTCGTGTGGTGAGCTTGTCAGAATTGCCAGTCAAATGGAAAGAACTTAGCCTATGGGTCCAGTCGGCGGAAATAAGGAGGATATAAGGATGGATTTGGGTTCAGGAATTGCATATGACATGTGATATTCATTGATATTTATATCTTTTAAATAAATGACAAGTATGTTATCTCTTTTGAAATGTATCAATTGCATGAGAGTGGTGGAAATATTTCTATTATATGATTATTGTGAGTTTAAATGTTAAATAAATGTTTATCAATTATTATTAATTTTGTGTATCCCACCTGACACCTCGCTAGCCCATGCTAGGATGTGTGATAGGTAGGGATTTAGTTACTGAGACGTTGTCTTACTCCCGTTGCTTTACCATTTTCAGGAAACAATACGTTAGCAGGACCTTCAGGGAAGACTCTTGAGGCTCAATAGCTGTAGCTGACAGTGTAGAGCTTTTGGACCTTATTTTATGCAATCTTTTCGTATATTGCCACGTATCAGAACTGTATTCATTTGGGACTTATTTTACCTTCTCATATTTTTATGTCGTTTGACTTAGTGAACATATTATACCTTCTATCTTTGGCTTATCTTGTCTGAACATTAGACTAGAGTGCTGGTAGTGGGCCCGATGACTTTAGATTGCATGTGATGGAATTATTGTGGATCCACGATGTGCTGATGGCAATTTTTGCAAGTTTAGTTGTTGCTAGTATTGACTAATATAGTCAAATCTAAATTGTTATTATAATTCATCATTCAGAGGCGTATTGTTTTATAACCATGTTTGCCATGATTATAAATATAAGTCATTCTTTTTCTAACCATGATAGCCTTAATTAAGGTCGAATGCTTTTCTATCATGGTTAGCCCCTTAGTGATGTGATTGCTCTTAAATAACCATGATAGGGTATATTTACTAGTTTTAGTCCTTTCTATCATGGTTAGTTCTGGTTAGTAAGTGGTGGTGTAACAGGAGGGAAGGAATTGAGAAAGATGCTTATGGTGTATTAGAAAAAACATATCATATTAATTAATTTAACTAACATCCTTAATCTACTCAAATTATTTAATTAGGTCTTATATTAGGGACTAAGGGACTGGAAGAGTGCTTTGTTTTGCAGCCTGTTATTCTGTATTTTTCATTTTTTTTATAACTAGGTTTTTTTTTATTATACTTGTATGAACTCAATTTTTTTTTTTTTCACTTTGGATCTTCATTAACTTAGGCATTGGATTGCTTATACTAAGAACTCCATTTAATTTTTTTTGCACCAAAACTCCATTCAAGTTAATTGCAACTTGAATGAGAGAAAAGGTTTTAGTGATATTCCTAATATTTTACAATTACTATCATGACAACTTGTTATTATAATAAAATAAAAAATAAAATTAAATGTGATAATTTTTTTTTGGCCTGATAAATATGACATATTGAAAGGCCGAAGTTGTAATACATAAAGGCCAAAAAAAGTTGTAATACATAAATTTTTCATGCGTGATGTTTAAATTTTCTCTGTATATTAAAAATGATTAAAATTATTTTTATTCCAAAAATATTTATGGAGGATTGATGAACATCATAAAAATGGTCTTGTATTGGGAACTGGAGGTGTACTTTGTTTTGTGGCTTATTATTCTGTATTTTTCATTTTTTTGATAACTAGTTTTTTTTTAATTATACTTGTATGAACTCTCAATTTTTTTCACTTTGGATCTTCATTAACTTAGGCATTGGACCGCTTATGCTAAGAACTCCATTTAATTTTTTTTTGCACCAAAACTCCATTTAAGTTAATTGCAACTTGAATGAGAGAAAAGTTTTTAATGATATTCTTAATATTTTACAATTACTATTATGACAACTTGTTATTATAATAAAATAAAATTAAATATGACATATTGAAAGGCCAAAGTTGTAATAAATAAAATTTTCATACTTGATGTTTAAATTTTCTCTGTATATTAAAAATTATTAAAGTTTTTTTATTCCAAAAATATTTATGAAGGATTGATGAACATCATAAAAATGGTTTAGTCCAATGTACTCTAATTTCAAAATTGGAGCTACTTATATATACACTCACATATACTTAATATAAAAGCTAAATAACTAATTTACAAATACTAAAAAAATTAATTAGTTATTTGTAAAAAATGTATACTGGTTTTTCTAAAACAATCTTTTTAATCATTTGCATTAGAAGTTGGAGCTGCTCCTTGATAAAAATCCTCTTAGCATGTGTAATCAATATAAACTAGTTTGGGAAAAAATTATAAATTTGAAAAAAAATGAATTGATATTTTATATTTAGAACAAATAAAACCCCTTACCTAGCTCATATATTCATGACAGGAGGAATTACAAATTTGGGAGATAAGATAAATTGAATTCTTACTTTCAAAACAAAAACTAACTGTTTAACTACCATATTTAGGATAAAAGAATATAAAAATTTTATTCTTAAATGTAATAGATGTGTAAAGATAATGGTGATGGTCATGTGATTGTGAGTGATTAATGTCAAAAGGCAATACAATTAATAATATTTGCCGTGAGTGCAAATGTTGAAGAAAAGACACCTTATTAGCTTTGTGCTTTTGCTGGTCCACCATTTTACTAACCAACTTGGTCAACTTTTCTTCTGCTTGGTGCACTCCCATCACCTGCTTAATCTGTACAATCTCCATCCATTCCCACTAGTACAAGAAGAAAAGGTGTATATGATTAAATCCTTTGTAATACATGAAATCATTACAAATCTAAATTAGCCAAGAATACCAAAAATTTCATTCATTCTTAATTATAAGATTTAGTTTTGAAATTTAAGAATACCAAGAAAGCAGTACTTGAGTTAATTGGTTGATTTTTTTTTTTCCTTCTTTCCAATTTTACCTTTAATTAATTAAATGCAATGATTTACACACTTTCAAATGCTATTTTAGTATGGTTTAATTATTTATTGAGGGTATATGTAGAAACATATCGTTTTTGGGTGAAAATTAGGGGCGCAAAAGCCCACTCATGGAAGCATATTCTAACACTTTCAAGGATTGCAAAGGGTCTTGTAAAAATAATATTATAGCCTATAGTCTATGACATATATAAAAAATTTTTAAGCAAAGAATTGTGAGTTTAATTCCGCGTACACCTCAAATTGTTAGTACTTACCCTTTATATGAAAAAGAAGAAACGTGCATGACGTAGAAGCCATCCAAGACTTTTTAACTGGAAAACAAAAAAGAACAAGAAGAAGAAAGACATTATGCTCTCTGTCTTTATATATAAGAAAAAAGTGACCACTTATTAAGAAGAGCTGTTAAAAGTAATTATTTCTTTTAATTGTGTAATAAATTAATTTTAGAAATAAAGATGATTTATCAAAAGACCATCATTTAAACTTTTGTTAAGCATTTAAGGTTGTAATATGTCATATTTTATATTACTAAGACCAAGATGGTAGGATTATATGATTAAAAATAGTATATCTTATAAAATTAAAAATTTAAAGTAAATGCTTATGTAGATATAAAATTATATTTTTTTTAATATTCCTGCATAATTAATTACAATAATATGAGACAGAATCCTATGAGATAAAAATGTAAGAATTAAGCAAGAGATATTTTTTCTTTTCAAAAGGAGTAACATAAGTCTCGTCTCTGTAAATCCTTATTTTGCAAAAAAAAAAAAAAAGTTTTTTCATAAACATTTATTAAAAGAAAGCGTAGATATCTTTCTATTAGAGGTAATTATATTCTTGGCACTGTCTGGCACTACATGTGGATACCTTTCTCAGTAAGGATTCGAATATTGATTCGTCATGTTATGGGGAGCTAACACCTTCTACTAAACTCAATCCTAATTGGTAAGTTCTAATCTTTGTATGCAAGTCTTACATACATATGACACACCCACTACATTTTTTTATCACATTAAATTTTAAAAAATAAATTATATATATAAAAACATATAGATTATTGCACAAGATCATAGCACTGCCTCAAAAAGTCCAAACTATATCCATACATACTCAAACTAATCTCTTCCTCCTTTTTCTTGGTCATAATGGGCCTCGTCCCTTTGATTAAACAACTCAACAAAATCATAAAAGATGAAACGTTGGATCAGATCAATCATGCAAACCTTTTTTGTTTTAATTATAAATCCTTTTATTTATTTGTTTGTTTACTTATTCAAGTTGACATGCATTCCCAACTTCATACCAACTAGAATGGTTACAAAGTGTTATTAATGAGATTTTTATTTGGACTACACATACAGATCCTTCATTTTTTTTTCATTTATTATTTTTAACTCAGGCTTCTTAAAAAAAAAAAAAAAAAGAGGAGAGCTGTATTAGACTCTTGGTTTTTGTAAAATAGATCAAAAGTATTAACTTCGTTTTTTTATTTATATTTTTAAGAATCGAACTTTTAAGAAAACGGAATATTATTCCATGGTAGGTCTACATAATTGATAAATCATAGCTTAATAGAAAAAGGACACAAAAGAGGTATCCAATCTGATTCATTTCTTATGATTCCATTCATTTGACCATACTCACATATATATACTAGAATATCCAATTATCCTTTAACTCGTCATGATGATCATTTGTGCAAGTTTAAGATAAAATTGACGTTGTGAAGTGGGTAAATATTAATAATCATAAAAAGTTCAAAAGTGAAAAACTTTAATTTGTTTCACCAAAGTCATACTCTGTGACCTTTAACATTTTCCCTTTCCTTCTCTCATTTTTTTCCCCTTTCTTTTATCGTTTGGTAAGCCATCATTGTCTCTCTGCTTTGCATCTATGTTCCATTGGAGGAAGAGAAATCAATTATCAAAAGCTGAAGACACAGAGACGGACAAAGAATGAAACAAAGAAAGAAAGAAAGAAAAATTAAAGAAGGAAGAAGAAGAAAAGATAAAAATGAAGTCGTTTTGGTTATATTAAATTCATTAACATAACAACGAAAAAGCAAATTAAAATACATATCATTGATGGGTGTAAGTGATGCATGCCAAGCAGCATCATTAATACTAACAACAAACTAATTATAAGTCCCTCCCTCTAATCTTTCTCTCTCTAGAAAGATCAAAACCCTTCGGAAACATGAAATATAGTCCCAAAAATCCAAACTTTGAGCCAAACCCACCTCACAAATCCATAGCTATAACCTCGTATGCATCTCTTACATCCCATGCTTTGATCAGAAAATAAAAACAGAAGAGAAAGTGGAACCAGTGGCTAAACGGTAATAAAACACAAGAACCAGGGTTAAACAAGGAATTAAAAGAAAATTAAGAACCTAAGAGACTAAAGTTAAAGAGATAAAATTCGGACCGCTACCCTCAATTCCCCGCAATGCAATAATAACGATCTCCCAATTCTGCCCCTCTCTCTTTCTATCTCGGTGGAGGGCTAGAAGCTCGGGAGAGCGTAATTGCAAAGCCTTTTTGTTGCTGTGCTTGTGTTGGCTTCTTTTGATATCACCGCCGCCGCCGTCTCCGGCGGGCATAACTTCCTTCACCGTCACCTCCTCCGCCAGCACAGCCACCGGGACTGTGGAAGACACCGTTTTGGCTACGATTCATCTTCAAGAAGATGAAGACAGTTAGCTAAGGTAGGGAAAGAGAGTAGGAGGAGGAAGAAGAAGAAGAGAAGAGTATGATGAGCACGCATATGGCCAAGGAAGGGGACATGGTGGGTCGTATATAAAGGCAAGGTTTTTAGCTTTTCGTTCCTTAGTTTTATTTTTTTAATTAAGAAAAAAAAAGATGGTTAGATTGGTCATCTGATATAATATTATGGGTAGAGTAGTTTTTTAAAAGAAAAATAGATATTATTTTATTATAAAAATATATTCATATTTTTCTATTTTTAAGAAAAATTTATGATCAATTTAAAACATTTTTTATTTTAATAAAATTATTGAACATGGTCAAAAAATTACAAGTAGTTGGTAAAAAAATTACAAGGTAAGTAGTTCATAAAAATTCTTTTAAATTTAATCAATAGACTAGTGCATTTTTTGTTAAAATATATTAATTTTATTGTGGATTTTTATTGAAGTTATATGTAGTTTCTTTTGTTTCAAAAAACAGCAAAAAAAAAAATCTTATTAAATTGCGTAGAACTTTTATATCATGTATTTAAGTTCAATGAGATTATTTTTGAAACAAAAATTATATTACAATTTTTTAAAAAAATTATTGAAGAGAAACATTTTTCTCTTTTTAGACATGAGCTAATTCCAAATAAATTTTTCTGTGATTTAAAATTGATGTGACCTGAGTAAAAATGAAAAAGAGTTAAGTAATTTATTCATATATTTAAATAAAGAAAAGAAAGAGAGAGTATTTTGGTGTTATTTGTTGGAAAAAGAGAAAGAGAGGTGGGGGAAATAAGATTAAGAAGCAAGGAGGCGAGGAGGGCATGTTTGTGGGGAATGGTAAAAACTCCACTAACTCGGATTCCAAGGCTCTTGGAATTTTCGTGGTCATACATTTTATATTTTTAATATTTATTAATATTAATATTAATATTTTGATTTGATGGGTTAGGAGAGGGAAAAATAGTGAGAGAGGGAGGGAAGGAAGGAAAACAAATGGGAGAAGGAATAGGGAAGGATTACTAAGCTCAATACAGGAAGAAAGAGCTTTTTATGGGCAACTTTTTGGATTCATTAGCCCTATTATTGAGAGAGAGACTCTTTTGTATTGTATATGCGTTTGCCACTTAGTGGGCATTAGCCTTATTGGTTCCTGTGAACTCTCTGCCATATGGTCCAATCCCTCCATCCTTGACCCTACCCTCATATTCTTCATTCTTCCCTTTTCTTCTGCATCATTGAGTAATCAACACCATCTACTTCCCTCTCACCCAAATTGCCAAATTATATTGTCTATGTATTTACAATTGAAAGTTATGTATAACACGACAAGAAACTTCACATCACAAGATGTATATATTCAGGTTAAATGATTGACAAATTGAGTGGTGGCGTGTATATTTGGTTTTAAAGTTTGTAAAACGGATATTTGCTGAATTAACTTTGATTTGTGTTTATAATAAAAAGGAAAAATTAATCTTTTAGTCCCTATAGTTTTCACTCATTTGTAACTCAATCCTTATACTTTGACTTGGTGCAACTCAGTCCCTCTAGTTTTGACTCGGTTGTAACTCGGTTCTTGAAATTTGACTCATTGCAACTCGGTCCCTATAGTTTTAACCATTTTATAATTTAGTCCCTCCTTTTATTAGATATATAATTTTACTTTTCAAAAACACAAGGACTAAATTATAAAATAGACAAAACTATAGGGACTGAGTTACAGAGAGTCAAACTTTAAGAACTGAGTTACAACCGAGTCAAAACTAGAGAGACTGAGTTGCACCAAGTCAAAATATAAGGATTGAGTTACAAATGAGTGAAAACTATAGGGACTAAAAGATTAATTTTTCCTAATAAAAACTAGCCAAACAATAGTTTAGTGACATTTGTCTTTCTAAAAATTCTTTTGATGTATAAAAGTGGAATAATTCCAATGGAGGCTTCATGTCCTAACGTGTCAAATTAATCTATTAGCATCATCTCAAAGTTCGATAAATGAGAAAGCCTTGAAAGAGAAACTTAACCCATGATGGAATTCTCTCGAATCTGAACAAGTAATAGCAAATTATGAGTGTAGATAATTCTTTTATACATTGAGTTATATGCATGTAGATTGTTGCTCTAAATTTTATGTCATATGTAAATGAGTCCTCTGGAAAAATACGAACAATTCAGTCACATCAATGAGGATTTTACCTTGTAATAAGAATGAAACCATCCACTTCATTCCTGGGTAATTTGTTTAGGAGGAATTTTTATTTTTATTATTGTAAGTTTGTAACATCATTTTCCACTGAAATGGCATTAATTACTTCACAAAATAATAGAAGCGCTTCCACCTTAATTGGCGGAAGCAATTCAACTGCTGAAAGTACAATTGTAATTACTAGAACACCCTTCCTAAAAGGCCATTACTTAACCCAATATCAACACCTCATTCGCCATCCCTCAATGCAAAGAGAGATGAATTGTATTGGAGTTGACTAAAGACATAACTCAGTCACCATTAATTAGTACTAATCCTTGATATCAATCTCAACTAAGATATTAAAAATGTGCATAAGCTTAACCCATTGTGAAAACCCGAGTTACATGTAAATATCATAAGGCCTTAGAGTAAGGCTACCCTCAAAATTCAAGTGTCAGGGTGCAATTTATCTTGGAATTTTGCTTTTGATTCAATGTCACATTGAAAATTTTAAAACATAACAATGTTGATCCCCCTAATTAAAAAATTAATGTAGGCTATTAAAATATTAACATTAATGTTAATATTTTTAATGGTAAGAGGTAACATTGTTTCATTTTAACACTTCCACAGCATCTTTGAATAAAAAAATTTTTGGTACAACACCATTTCTGAGTGAAAATTTTCCGGATAAATTTAAACCTTAATTCAAAATTTAACTCACATAAACACTCTCTTAAAAAACTCTAATGGCATGTTTGGTTTAATTCCATTTACATTCTGCTGATTCAGATGTTTGGTTGACATATAGTAAAGTAATTCAATATCCTGATTATAGCATATTAGAGCAAATCATGTGGTTCCTATTACATAGCTTTGGCTATACAATCTGGATTCAAGCTTAAAAAAGGTATAATCATCATTAATATTACACTACATTATCTATCATTACATGACTTATAACTGATTCTTTTTGAACCGACACTAAAAGGTGTTTTATTTGATAGTACCATTAGCTTTCCGACCCTAACATACAACATTATACTCCGTGATAGTACATATCCGTGAAATAACAACTCCATGAAGACAACGTTTTAATGATTATGAGCATTGAGAGGACAACGTTTTAAAGCTCAAGAAGCAAACAGGAATGTCCATGATATGCATGCGTGTGGACTTTAGTGCTAAGCAAATTCAACATTTTGAACTATCTAAGCTGTCACAGAGGACAACCTTTTTCTCCAAAACCATACAACTTCTTGGTGTAAAATGAGAAACAAAGACAAATCGGTAAAAAAGGAGACTTGGAAATTCCAACGCGCATGCCTATCTTCTCCCTTTATTCCTTTCTTCATCAATCTTTCTTAACTGCTACAATTGCGAAAGTCCAGTCAAAAACGTTGTACTGCTTCCACGCTCATCAAAATTCCCATTGATTACGCCTAAAAGCGTACACACACACACGCACACACACACGCACACGATGTTCATTTAATGGGTTCACACACACGCGCACATATATATGTCTCAAACTTTTCTTCACATTTCCACGACACCAATTTTCTTGCAACGGAAAATATAAAAGAGAATCCTCCCAAATACTAGCTATCTCCTACTATATGACAGCCTAACAATTTTCCCAATTATTATGTAATAATGATAAGATCATTTCAAAAGGCATAATGATGCTTTCTTTTGTCCTATAGCAAGGCTAGCTAGCAGATAAAGTAATATATTTTAATAAAATTTGTGCATCTAACTAAACATATATAAATATATATGTGTGTATATCTTGCCAGGCCAATGCAAGTTTTACAATCGGTCGATTGAATGGCAACTTTTATGTGTATTTATTCGAATTCTCATGAAATTATTCAAAGTCTTACTTGGGAAGCAGTGGGTACTGACTCCTTTTAGGGTAAATATAGTTTTTCTCATATAATATTTTTGTGAACGACAAGTTGTTTCAATCACAGCTCCACCCATCATACTTGAACGAAATTTTAAGCTCGTATTTGACATTAATTGACATATTTATATATATATATATGCATGTATTTAATTGTATAGAATAAAAAGATGGTACGTTTTCTTTGTGGTTTTTACCATGGCACATGAAAAAAAGAAATTGCAATATTTGGTTATAGAAATAAATATTACCAAAAACTCATTTTCGATATCGTAGAATTGGGATCCAGATCAAAATCCCTTTCCCTCTTTCCTTTTTCTATCAGAATCACATCTCCACCTTAAATAAAAATAGATGGTTCATATTTAATATTTTATAATATTATAATTTAAATAAAAAATAAATTTGAATTATTAAAATTTGACCAGCACAATTCATAACTATAGTATACGAAATAGAAAAATTGTAATTTATAAAATATTTTAATAATAATATGCAATTGTGAATTGTACCTACTTTAAATTTGTTTATTTAATTAGTATTATAAGATTAATTTTATAAAATGTTAAATTTGAAACATTCCTTTTTATCTAAAAATAGAAATGAGATTATAAAAACATAGAGGGAGGGAGGGAGGGAGGGAGGGAGGGGGCGAGGGAGGGATTCTGAGAAAAGAAAAGAAAAACTTAGGTTAAATTTCTTACATCTATTATGTTTAGAATTTCTTACATCTATTATATTGACCATGTATCCTTTTTTATTTCATGTGGATTTATAATTAAATACTATTAAATACTAATATTTTAAAAATAAAACATATCGTCATGTGTGATTAAAGAACCTGACATAACAGAGATAAGAAATTTGATATAAGTACTGCCTTTAGAAAATCTATATCTAGTAGAATTGAGTAGGTATAAGTAGGTAAAACTACTTTCTATTTAGATTATGCAATAATAACTTGGAATGAGTCTCTATTGGCACCATAAATATGACAATGGTAATATCATGCTTGGTAAGATTTGGATGCATATCTCCTTCCTACCATTCTCTCTCTATATATTCACCAAATATGCACACTCACATTTATAATATAAAATTATTGAAAAGGTAAGAGGGAATTGAAAATGGGTGCCAGACAAAGTGAAAATGAAGTGAGGGCACACCACAAAACTAAGGCAAAGAAAAGCATTTGGATCTTGTGAGGAATGATAATAATGGAGTGAGACCAAAGTCATAGTGTACCAAATGGCTGGTAGGATAAAGACAGAGACACATAGAAACATACTTTTGATCATGATGGAGAAAGCTCTGTTTTTGTGCTTGCAAAAATGTGCATTCATATCGCATAGCCCTCTTTCACTTTTATCTTTTTACTATACATTATTTGGCCATCACTATTATTTATATACATAGGTGGCTCTCCAACAAAAGCACTTTAATAAGTCAGCGGTTTTTAGATTCCCCTACAATGCTTTATATCACTTTGAAAAAAAAACATACTTATTACATTAATTCAAGTACTCCTTTGATTCTATTTATAGGGTAGAAAAAGAAGAAATTTTTTAGTCATATTTATAGGGCATTGAGAAAAATTTTTTATAGGGATGTACAATTTTATCCTTTATTTATTATTATGTTGACTTTATTTATATGAAATGTATATTAAATGAAGATAAAGTTAAAAATTTATTGAATTTTAAATGAGATTTAATAAAGTTTAATGTTTTTCTTGATCTGTGTAAAATATGTTAAAAGTGACTTATAAATAAGACTAAAAGAGTAATTCAATAAAAGAAAAAGTCTTAGCAACAAATTTATGCCGTTGCAAAATTCATCATCACAAAACTATACGAATAGATGTTGGTTCTATTGGGATGAGTTATAGCAAGGTATCGCAAATTTAAGTCCGTGGGAATGCATACCCGTGATTAGAATTTAGAAGAGTTACCCCTCAATTGATGAGTCTGATAATACTCAAATGAAATCTAATATTCTTAGATATTACTCCCTCCGTTCCTTATTATAAGAGACATTTGATGCTTATGGCATGTTCCTAAATATAAGAGACACTTACAAGTTGTCTCTATTTTTTTGTGTTGATTTCCTACTTTACCCATATTTATTATTTCCAAGTCACACTCTCTCTCCCTCTCACTTCTCTCTCTTTTAATAATTTAATTGTTCTCTCTCATGCTCTCTCTCCTTATTAATGAGGGCATTTTTGGAAAAAAATATACTTTTTACACATTAATTGTTCTTAACTAATTTTAACTGTTTTTTTATTAACGTACTTCGATTATTTGTCTCCTATAATAAAGAACGGAGGGAGTACATAGCTATATTAAAAAAAGAAAAAAAAAAGAATTACTATGAGGTTTCCAAGAAAGAATATAATTCGTCCTAATAACAAGTAAGAATTACTAAATTGTTTAGTTGTTGTGAAACTTTTAGTGACTACATTCCTTTGTTAAGACTTTATAATAATTCTTCCTATAAAAAAAATCTTTACAAAGTTAATTTGTAACAGTTTTTCTTTATTTTTGTTACAAATTTCAGTCTCAAACTCTAATAATAATTTAATTTATTGATTTTTATCATCTTGTCAAGTAGTTGAGGTACTCTTTTTGATTTTAAACATAAGATTTTTTAAAATCATTCATATAGTTTAAAAAAATAGTTGAGATGATTATTTATAATTAATATGCATAGAAATTGTGACTCTTTTTCAAAAATATCCCTACCATTTAATTATTAGAATCTAATATATAGAGATAAAGAATACCCAATAAATAGGCCTTATATTTTTAGAATTAGAGAGAGTAGATTTTGAGAATACTCCTTGTCCTTGAAACATCATTTTACCTTATTTTTTTTTCAATCTTTGTTGGATCACGTAGGCTTTTGAAAATTAATCAAACAAAATTTAGTATTTCATCATTTAAAAGATAACGACGCTTGGAAAAGTCTTTATTCTTACGATTAATCTTAGAATATAATATTAGCAAATAGCTATAGGATAGGTGGGCTCTTATTTATATCATGTCACATATTTTGTCAAGTGATTGTGATTGTACCTGGTTCGGCATGTCATTTTGATTTGATGATCAAATGACTGAACGAAAAAAATTATTGTTTTAAATACTAATAACTTAATAACTGAATGATATTTTAATGGTTAATCCACTGTATGATCACTTACTATCTTGGTTTTTTTTTCAAAGGAATATATTACTATTTGAATCCAGCATTCAATTATATGATATATAATCTTCCACAAGTTTACTTATTATATATAAATAGTTCCTTTAATTTATCTTCATAAAATGTTATAAATTAAGAGAGAAGCATGGCTTGATCTATTCTCTAATATACTTTTGGACAATTAATTTTTAGATTAGAGACTTAATTTTGACCAATTTTCTCTCTCTTTTTTAATTTTAAAAGATAAGAATATGATTACTATAATTGTTAACCTTTTATTATATACGTACTAATTTATGTTTATATTGGGAGAAGGAGAACCACCCTTAATTAAATTTGATAATGTTTAAACTAACTTGATAGTATATAAAAATATCAAAATATATAGGTAGTTAAAAAGTAAAATATTGTTTTAGATTTTTTTTATTTAATTCAAAATAAAAAACACACTGTAGAACATAGAACATAGGATCCACAATTCCATATCCATAAAAAGGTGGAAGAGTGACGAGGACAAAAAGCAGGGAATGTCTTCTTGCCCCTCGATGCCTAACTCCAAGTTAACATTTAAATAATTTATTTCTTGGGCCACTAATATTTAAATAATTTCAAATGTAAAGTTCAATAACAAAATTATTTAATTACTAAAGTTGAGCTCAAGATTGAGAGTATATATCCCACGCACTGTTTTTGTTTGGTTTGATTTATTTTAAATAATTTATGTAAAAGTGATTTAATTTATCTCATAAAGATAAAAGTAATTTTTAGAAACTAAACCAAACTATCAGACTGACGTGACGGACTTTACTTCTTTTGAGTTCTGACTAACAAACATGTTTTTTTTAAAAAAATTGTTTTTGTAGACAAGGAAAAAAAGCCCATGAATCGAGTTATCATAAAGAACTAGAATCGATGTGAAAACTTAAATAATATTTATAAAAATAGTTTAAGAAAATAAAATTATTTTCTTAAGTCATTATAAGGCTAAATAAATTAGGTCCAGGAGTGCAGTGGTGGCCACCCCAAGTGTGGCTCATAAATATTGTTTGTTTTGGTGTAGCTGTAGCCACTTCACAGTTTTGTTTCCCTAAGTATAGCTATAGCCACCCAGAAAACGAGTTTACTAGATAGAGGTATTTGTATCCATATAAGGCATGTTTCGTTCCCATCTCCAACCGATGTGAGACTTCATATTAACTCCTCACAATTTAACAAATCAAAATTTGAATATGTACCGGAAGCGATGCACATATTTATTGCCTCACAATATCTTGAATATAATCATCTCCAACAGAAGGATGTATATGCCTAATAAAAAAAAAACTAAATTCTTATGAGATTGCATCAAATGTTCTAGGGAGAAATTATTATAAAGCTCTAAAAAATTAATTACTTAAAAGTTTGATAAGATTAAAAAAATCATGCAATGAAAAGTTTTAGTATAAAAAATAATGATGAACTTTTATTAGTTATTTGTCATTAAACTATTTTAGTGATCAAATCTTTTTTTCAGTCCTCAAAGCTTTATTTTTTCCCTAATAAATACCGAATAACATTACCTTAGCAGAAAATACAAGCAAAAACAATCGTAGCTTTATTTTCAATCCTTTTCAAGTGTTTGGTAATTTCGTATTTCCTTTTGTTTGGATAAATTGATAAAATACGTGGTTTTAATCCGACGGTGATTACTAGTTGACTTCGGAAGGTAAGGTAATGATAACGTGGGACCCATCGTCAGCATGACTTCACCACGTTTGATTTCGGGTGTGTTTGGATGAAACCAAACCGTGGTTTGGAAAAGTGATTCTAGAGAATAGATTCTGAAAAAAATAGATTCTGTGAAGAATAGATTTTGTAAAAAAGTGATTCTGAGAAGTGAGAGTGTTTGGATAGTTGTTATCAGAAGCACTTTTTATATATACAAATTACTAAAAAAAGACATAAGTTAATATGATAATTACAGAAAAAATAGATTTTATGATATATTTTAATTTGAAGAAATAAAATTGTTAATAATATGTTTTTTACCAACATAATTAATAATACATAAGATAATATAATTAATAAATAATTAATGTCTATATATATTTATAAAATATAAGATTAAATATATTTATAAAAAAATATGTTTATAAAAAAAATAACAAGATACATATCATATAGGTCCACACACTCTCCCTTTTTTCTCCAAAAGCAAAAAAATTTTGCTTTTTCCAAAACCATGGTTTTGGAGTCAAAACCATGGTTTTGACCCAAAACCATGGTTTTGGTTTTTGGAGAGGCTGTTTGGGTAGCATTTTCCCCAAACCATGGTTTGGGTCCCCAAATCATGGTTTGGGGTGCTATCCAAACAGAGCCTTCGTCGGAAAGGAAATCTTGTGCAGATTCTATACGTGTACATCCTCTTTGTATTAAAGTGAAATTAAGTGATATTTTAAATTTGAATACTAATCTTAAATATAAAAATTAATTAACTAATTTGAATAAATTAAAAAAATATACTGGGTTAGTTATTTGTAATAAATATGTGTTATTTTTTCTAAAATATTTTTGCCAATCAAGTTTATTGGCTAAAAATAATATTATTAGAAAGATTATCTTGAAAAAAAATTAATAAATATAAATGACAAAATGAATTCGGATCTTATATTTAAAATTAAAATAATAGTCAAACGATATCTTATATTAAAGACATGAAGTAGTATTAAGCTTGATTATGATGTAATTTGTACAGATAGCAATTATTTTTGACAATATTTGATATCTGAAATTATATTTGGCTCGAATTAATCGAAATTCACATTAAGTTAAATTTTAATAAACTCAAATTCAAAATACTATACTTAAATGATCATAGCTTTTTTATTAAGACTAACCTTTGTTGATACTTAACAAATAAATAATTTATAATTTTTTTTTGCCAGAAACAATTTATAAAAATTGATCTTTGGAAAAATAAAAAGATGAATCTGCAGGGAAATCATACGGCTCGGATGCACTGCAAATCCCATAAAATAATGAAAACCGTCCGATTATACAAAAAAAATAATAACCGTCCGTTTTGATTGATGGCCCGAGTATTATACATCAGCAGTACCTCATAAAACGTCATCAACCCGCAAATTTTTTTTTTTTGATGGCTGGGTCGGGACTGCATCAAACTAAGTCCCAATCACGTGCTAGGGCCAATAATTTTTTATTGAACCAACAACCAAAAAAAAAACGCTAAATAAAAATTTAAGTTATATTTTTCTTACATTTCTTGGGAAAGTGTTGAGCTCAACGAGGCATGAAAAATCTTACCATATTTAGAATTTTTTTTCCCGAAACAAATTGGCTCAACTCTCAAGTTTTCATTGAAACTCAAATCAATAGCAATGATAATTTTCATTGTATGATTACTACTATTTTGAAATTTTACTGTGAGCGTTGGCAAAAAAATTTTTTTATTAAATTGTGGCAAGAAAATATATTGGGTTTTATTCCTTCTGATCTTATTTATAAGTTTTAGATTTGAAGAGAAATATGACTCATTTTATAAGCTTGTCTAAATATTTATTACATTTCTCCAATTTTATCACACACTCTCTCATTTTTTTAATACATTTTTTCACATTTTTATTATTTATTATCTCTCTCACTTACTCATTTTATAAATAAGAACATATTAAAAAATAATATATTTTTATCTATTTATTGCTTTTAACTAAATTTTTATTATATGTAAATTAGTTATTTAAAATTTACAATGAAAATGTGTGGGGAGTATTTTATTTTAAGGGTGACTCTACTTATATAATTTTATTCTAGTTAGATTGTATTGTAGGACTTCTGACAAAAAAAAAAAAAGATTGTATTGTAGGACGTTATCAACACGTTTCACAAAAATTAAATCCAGAAAATTCTCAAATCGCATATTCATTGACCCTAATTAGAAGATTTAATAATTTTTAAATTTATTCTTAGTGTACATATTTTAAAAAATTAATAATCTACATGACAATAAATTATACATAAAATTATAAACAATAAATTATACATAAAATTATACTATATTCATCTAATAAATTTAATGAAATGAATTATATTAAAAAAACACTCTCTCAATATCTTACAAATAAAATCAGTTTTTTCTCGATAGTCATATGGTAGTATTTTACTTTAATGAAAATAGTAGAGCAAAAAAATGAACAATGATTGGATACTCAACGTAGTGGGAAAAGCGGAATTGGCAATGTCTGAGGAATGGTGGACAGAGAGCGGCGCGTGAGGCCTCGAGAGTGGGGCGGAGTCAACAAGTTGGGACCCACAAGGGGGAGGCGCATTTCAGCCGTTTCAAGCTTTCCTTGCGGCAGCGCATTGGATCCCGCATGCGCGACCCTCCACTTTTGTTCCCCTTTTTACCATTCCCATATAGCCAATATTCCCCATTTGTTGCTTAGTAAATTTTTTTTTTTTTTTGAGCTGAGCTGCTTAGTACTAATTTGGACTTTTTTTGGTTTTGTTGTTCTTTTTTTCTTTTTTTTTTTCTTTTTCCTCTTTTCAATATTTGACTTGTGGTTGTGGCTTTCTATGATATTGATAATCACGTGAAAATTAGAATGGGTCTGGGTTCTTCTTTTTTTTGTTTCTTTCTTGGGATGGGTTTGGGTTCTTTGATCTTTGTGTTTCGGGATTAATAGTTTCATCAGTGCGTACTCAAATGACCCCATCATGGTACCCAAATAAAAAAACAAAAAGAGAAAAGAAAAGAACCCATCATTTAGCAGAACCCAATACACATTATGTTAGAGCAATCCATATGAATACATATATTTATCCAAAATGCCACATGGTATTCTACACTTATCAGAGTAACAACAGAAGATGTATAAATGTCTCTCCTCATGTTAGATGATTCAAAGAAGCAATTCACAGTGCTCATGATTTAGATCTGGACTAAAACAATTGAAATCATAGCAACCTGTTAATAGGAAGAATGTTAGGATTTTTCTAATTGGAACGTGGACATAGTGATAGAACTGATAAAAGCAGCTACCAGTCGAAGAACCTTCAAAAATAGTAAATTAGATTTTCTCTCTATTCACTCACTTAGTTTGTCATAAAAAACTTAACCCACCATCAATATCAAGAAATAACTAAAAAAGAACTGAGTCTAAAACCATACCTGAACTGAGCTTAACTGACTAACGGGCCGCACTTAGAATATTTTACTTAAAACAAAATATAATATAATATAATATTAAAATATCTTACATTCTCCCACTTGACCCGTGCATTATATGTCAGTTGACATGTCATGATTAATTAAGGCAATACTACTAGAATCATGAGGATAAATCCCCTTAAATCGAATGTTACCTTGCATGCACTACAACTAGCATCACTTAATGTGTTCTAACTTTATGAATAAATCTTAAATGTTTATTTGGTTTCAACATAAATGTTTGTTAATCCTACATGATTTAGGTACCAAACTTGATATAAACAAACCACAATTTGAATTTCATCACTTGATAATGTCTCATCTAGATCACCGAAATGTGATTTATTTTTTATGAGACATTGATCCTTTGATCTTTCTAATAGCATGTTTCTTTACTCAAAGAATCTATGTTTTTTGTGTTTTATGACATATTAGTCATGTAACAAACACCCTTAGAATGGGTTTGAAGTTAATTCAATAATTCAAAACTCTATGATGAAATTCATTAATCAACAATACAACAACTTACCTCTATGAATGATTAGAAGAGACATTCTATTATGGAAGTAAACAACCAGTGATTGTTTAACAATTTTGCACTCCTTCACGGTACAACTTGTTCAACAAGCATGAATGTGTATCACAATGTTAACAATTAGTTGCTAACTCATCTAGATAAACTGAACAATCACAATCATTCAAGAAAAATTGACTCTCGTGTATGTAAAGCATGATACTTAACATATATTTAATAATATATTTCACAAATTGCTTGTTATGTACATATTTAAATAAGACTTTGCCTTAGCAATTAACTCAGAAGGAATATTCATTATCTTCTTTACATGATAATCATATTAGAGACATGTAGACAATATGACCATATCCTCATATCAAGTGTGTTACACATGACAAATGTCATCTATTCACAGATATTTAAATGTTTGTGATCATAGGCTACTTATGATAATCTCAAGTATTTTGAAAATAATCTATGTATGTATTCTAAAAGAATACTCGCATCTAAACCAATTATATTACATCTTTTGAACAATGACCATCTTGTTATTTGTAACATCTTGAGTTGTTAAACATGAGCGATATATGGATCATTCATATGCAAATTATAGATGAACCAACTTCCACTAATCAAGTGATACAAATAAGACCATGATATTCCCAACTTGATCATGTATGTGATTATATCATGATATATTAATTATCACTATTGTAATATTTGCTCATGGACTAAATTCCCTTTGTATCAGCTATTTAACCTCTTTCACTAATTTATATATCCTTTCTTATGTCAAAAATGAAAAGATTCTAATAATATTTCAAATCAATGTAAACATTAGCATTATGAAGATATGGCGGGAACTATTCATTAATATAGGAGGTAATATCTCACTATAATGAGTTCCCTCTCTCCATAGAGAATCTTTAACAAACAATATTCTTTTATATTACCTAGTATTGCACACTAACAGCTATACAAATATCCAAATTTTATTGTTTACCTTGGGATCTCGCATATCTATCATAAAATAATGTTTTTACTTGAAATATGAAATTAAGGTCATACTTAGTATTTATATTCTAGTTGAATACCTTTATGTACATCAAGTAGTCATTGCGAATTACCAAATTTCAATCACTATTAATCTTAACTTAATCTGTTGATAAGATTGAAGTTGCAAAAAAAGAGTATCACCAATCAATTTTAAGATATCCCTTATTTATATTCAGATACTCCTTGAAAAATTGATGGAATTCTTAATCTTGATACTCCTAATTTTAAGCATGATCAATTGTGAATCTAAGAACTTCATGATGGTTTTACATTCACCTTAATAAGGTGAGTGCCATATGAAACCAATGTTCTATCATAATTAGAGGTTGTTCTTTATATGTGATCACTCTTAATTAGTTTGACCACTCTAACTAATTATGGAAATCATAATAAATTTGGCATTCCTAAGAAATGCTACATCAAAATATGATGGACAAAACCCTTGAATGCTTGAGACTTTTATTTATTTGCATCAAGATATAGAATGCAAGTCTCAAGAAATATTTTCCTTCTACACTCTTTTCTTCATAAAACAATTTTTACAAGTATATATAATAAGTTGAGCTTCCAATCTTTTAGATTTTCAAAAGAACTTAAATACAAATTATGTTGAAATCTCATTTAAAATATACATAATTGTCTTGAGTGTGTACCCCAGAAGGAAAAACAAATTATAAACCTTATTGCTTCATATGTCTATTGATACTATGTTTCCTCTTTCTTAGTAATATCACCTAGTGATTTCTTGTATGAAGGAACTTAACATATAGACTAGGTTATTGTTCATCAACGATGTACTCATCATTTCATTTATCTTTCCTGTTGATTGCTTAAAACTAATTTAAGTAATACTTTATTCAACCCAACACTGTTTTTGGAAATAAAACAATATTTGCCCAAAAATTGATTTTCCAGAAATAAATTGAATAAATAAATGGCCCAAACAAGTTTGTGAAATTAAACAAATTTTGCTCCAAAAGGTGGCATAGAGCGTCACGGTTTTACAAAAGCAAGAGAGTAAATAAACCAACGGGAGTTGGGTCTAGTGGAAGGAGTTAGTCTCTCAAAACGTGGTGAACCAAAGTTCGAATCTCTGCTAGGAGAGGTACCCACATTTAGTACCTGATAGTGTCTCGAATAGGATTGCCTTCAATAGAAGGATACCTATGCTTTAGGGAAAAAAACATATGGGCCCAAAAGCTGAACCAAAGTTTAAAAGCTCAAGTTAATGAGTCCAGTTAGGAAAACTCAAAGCCCAAAACAGTTTCTAAAAAAAATGAATAAAAACCCAGAAAAATAAAATATAAAGTATAAAGTATAATCTGGAATTTACCAAAACCAGAAAATTCAAAATTAAAATCTAGAGAGCCCATACTTCATGGCGCAAAAATCCAGAAAAAGAGCACGGAGGTTAAAAAAACAATGGAGAGACCAAATGCAAAATACTGCGTCGTTATTTAAAAACACAACGAAACAGTCCACCAAAACACAAAATAAAACAAAGTCAAGTCCAATCTTCCATGCAGAAATAAAGGATAGAATTCAAAATGACAGGCCCAAATGGGTTCAGCCCATTCAATTAAAATTAGGTGAAACGCACGGTTCCACTAAAGAGCCAACCACGTCGTCTTGGTCCACTGAAGACACCGTCCAGATTTCGAAATGGTGCTTTTTCTTTTTTTTGGATTACCCAGAGTATTCTTTCACCCGAATGATGAAAAACTAATCTCTCGAGATACTATCAGACGCTGTAACGGGAACCCTTCTCAACAGTATTTGCTCCATACACACCGTCTCAAGAATCGAACTCAGAACATGATATTTAAGGTGTCCAAATTCCTTCCACTTGGACCAACATTTATTGGTCGAAATGGTGCGTTTTGATTGTCCTTCCCTCCCCTCGGATCCTATGACCCGACCCGCTTGGACCGTGTGGCCCGTGTTCAGGCCGCCGCAACCCGCAACACCAGATGGCATTTCCTGGCGAATTTCTCGCCAAGAACCGACTGTTTTGACAGGGGCGATTACTAAGGATGATGGTAAACTATTTCAAGACTGACTTTAGCCCAGACAGGCCAAAACGCAAAGTGAAAATTTTCATGTCCAAACCCGCAATAAAAAGGTGCAATGGCGGGCAAACAATATCCGGAATCCGATTTCACCAATGACGCAAAGGAATGGAATCGAACCCTTCATTTTAAGCCCAGAACAAAACGCAAGAACGAGATACTTTTTACCATAAGCTCAACAGCGAAAAGTTTATGAAATGTAGGTGGACGCACACCGAAGCAACAGTATAACAAGGCCCAGCCAAAATGACATCAAAACTCTGATTTTGAAGTCAAACAAACAGGGACTTCGAGGTTTAAAATGACAATTATGAAAATATAATATTCAAGTCCCAAAACTTAGCCAATATTTATATCAAGATGGCCACTGAAGGTTAGTGCAGAACGTTGATAGCTAACTCCCTTTGTTCCTTTTTGGCCAAAAAAAAAAACAAAAGCCTCCCTTTGTTGCTAATAATCCGAAAACGCACGTGTGCGTATATATTTACGATTGAAACAAATGGGGATCGAGAACATGGACACAACGTTTATATAGCTTCTTCCCAAAATATTATTAAATAATAAAAATATATAGACCCTTGCGCATCATATACAAAATTAACAGGCAAAGGGAGATATGAAAGGAGGCTCTAATACTACATGTTTGAATAATCCATATCAACACATATATTTATCCAAAATGTTACATGGTATTCTACACTCATTATCAGAGTAGCAGCAGTAAAAGACTTGTATAAATACCTCGTGCTAAATGATTCGAAAAAGCAATTAACAGTACTCATGATCTAGATCTAGATTAGAATAATTGAAATTTTAGCAACCTGTTAGTAGGAAGAATGTTAAGATTCTTCTAATTAGAAAATTGGCACAATGATAGAACTGATAAGAGCCGTCACCAGTCAAAGAATCCTAAAACATAGTGAATTGGATTTTCTCTCTATTCACTTACTCAGTCTACCATAAATAATTTGGCCCACCATCAAGATTAAGAAATGACTAAAAAAGAACTAATTCTAAACTCTACTTGGACTAGGTCTAACTAACTAATAAGCTACACTCAGGATATTTTAATTAAAACAAAATATAATATAATATTAACATATCTTACACATTATTCTTTTTTTAAACAAAAGAAAAATGAAAAATCATACTTCATCTAATCCCTAATATAAAAGCTAGTTAGGATGTTAGATTTGATATTAAATATAAGATTTTAATTTACTTTATTTTTTATATTTCTTATTTTCTCCGAAACTAAGATTTACCATATTTATAAATTGATATATAATTTCCTACTCATCTAGTCCTATAAATAAAATCTATTTTCTAGTGTAAAATTACACTACAAAATGAGTCTTATATTAATACTAAAAAATAATATATATATATATATGGGTATTTTGAGTATATCATGTTATATTTGTTATAATTATCTAATTTATTTAGTTTATTTAAATTAGTTAAATAATTTTTATATTAAAAAGCGAAAAGAGTATTTTCTTAATGAATCATATAGACATACATAGAATAAAAGAGAGGAACCATATCTCCACATATCCATGCAAGCTGGGATTCAAATGCGAAGACCGAAGTGAAGATTGGTCACAGTACAAAAGGCCTATCATCCTATTTTTTATTAGCAGTCGCCTGTAAGTTATTATCATGTACCTAGAAATACGTTAAATTGTTAAAACTTTTCATCTTTGTCGTTATTAAAAGTTTTTTCTTTCTCTATAATTACAAAACATTATCACTTTCTTTTTTATATTTCTTTCTTTTCCAATGAGAATCAAATAAGATAAAATTAGAAAATAATCATTAAATAATCTTTAAGTAACTTATATTTAGAATAAAAAAAATTTCTCATTAAGTGACTTATAACAATGATCGGATGTAATCACATTAAAACTGGTTTAACCAAATAATCAAAACTCCACTACAACCGTGAAAAGAATGCTCAGACGTTCTATTTTTAGCTATCAAACTTACTAAATCAATGGACACATGGATTATCTCTATGCCTTATACACATTCTTCTAAATTTTGTGCCTGTTAAATCTTCCATTGAATTCATAATCGGATCATGCGATCGTGTTAACCACAAGTGCTGCTAGGCAATAGAAAATTCAATCAAAAGCAAACGGTTTCTTGCATATCAAGAAATTTACTGCAAGTTAATATTTCTCGGGGAGTCATCTGCGCAAGCTGGAATAGCTCAGTTGGTTAGAGCGTGTGGCTGTTAACCACAAGGTCGGAGGTTCAAGCCCTCCTTCTAGCGTATTTCTCTTTTCTTTTGAGCATCACCGTACATGCAGCACTCTTTTTTTTTTAATTTTGTTTGGGCCAACAGATGCAGTACCACTTTAGGGACTTGAATGAAAATTTTTAGGCATCATATTGTAAACAATTTTGCAAATTTAGGGTTGAGCATAACTAAGCAATATTGGGAGAAAAGAGAGATAAAAATTTGTAATTTTAAACAAGGAAAAATATAGGATTTAGTAACTTGTCCAAAGTTATTTATATTCGCATATTCAAAGTGTTTTTTTTTTTTTGAGCTGACGTATATTCTAAGTTAATATATATAGTTTTTCCTTAAAAATTTAATATATGTAGTGATTTTTTTATGGCAAAAAAAAAAAAAACTTCTTAAAAGCAAACCTTAAGCTTTCTTAACTAACCTTACGTTTCTTTGGTTTTTCAAAACAGAAAGGAGAGGCAAATAGTAGCAGCATTATGAGATGAAAGACAAGGAAAAGCATTAAGAAATTATGTTTGTCTTTGACCTGCTAGCATCTAGCCTAAACTAGTAATTGTTTTAGATGCCATTATTAGTTTCCTTCATTGGAATTTTTAATTTTAGTTGTATTTGTCATTGTGATTCCTATAATTTTTTTTTTTTGAAAAAAATATATTTATGCATTCTAATCACTCCTATATGGTGCTAAATGCATACCGACATAGAATGATTTATGCATAAAGTGAAAAATAAAATGCAATGTTATGTCAGGAGAAACATTATTATCAACCCTTTCTGGATATCCATGAACACTACTATGTATCAGCAAAATGTAGCTATCATTCATTTGCGGGAAAGTTGATCAAAATAAGCGTGCGCGCGCACACACATATATATCATATGGGTATGATGCTTAAATATCTTGAAACTATCCATAAAAAAGTACCTAACATTTAGATTTTTTTTTTTATATATGCCGTGGATATTTATTTTGTAACAAAAATACCCTTATGTGATTATGCGATTTAATTAGTGTCTTTAATAATTAAATTTAACAGCGGATAATGATTCAAGGCAAAAATATTACGAAATAAAATTTTTAGAGCATATAAAGGCAAAAAAAACTTTCAAATACTAGGTACTCCTTCGTAGATATTGTCGAGATATTTAAACGTTTTATCCCTATAACATATTAGCCACCAAATCAAAACAGATGAAGACAGAAACAATTGCTTACTTCTAAATGACCAAGAAAACCGACAAGCACCATTTGCTAATCACTTTATGATCAGATTTAACCAAAGTGAGCAGGTTGAGATAATGGAAGTCAAAATCTGTCCTTGGCTTGTTTTACACACTTTAAAACATACTCAGTCATCAAGCTATACTTATAATTATTGTATATCCCTTTCTGACAAAAAACCAACCACATTTAATAGTATATTCCCTTCACTTAAATTTTGTTTGTAATAAGAGAATTTGAACTACAAACTAGGTCTTTATATTAAGAACTGGAAGTAGCACCAAATATGCTTGAAATTAGCTAAAGCCACTAGCTAAAAGGATATCACATTGTAATTCAATAGATATCTTAAATCCTAGAAGCTGAGGAACATATTATAAAACAAAAATGGGCTAACTTAGGACAGAGGCGAGAGCAGTATATAATTTATAAAGATGAATTTAAAATCATTCATTTTCAATAAACGTAAGACCTAATGCTTCTCTTATCGTTATTTTTCACATATTACCTGCCACACGATCAAAAAATGAAAAGAGAACAAGGAATCAAGAAGTGAGCAATATTGCAATTGAGGGAAGGGATTATAAACAAACAAGAGGAGTCCTCGTGATAGCTAAATAAACCAGAAAAATAATGCACGTTGAACATAAAAAGTAAACTCTACCTCTTTCATTCAGCAATTAAGTAATGCAGGCCGAATATACCTCATTCTTAAGGGTGCTTATGGAAAAAATTATTAATTAATCATTAGATTTTTTAAAAATGCTTCGTGAAAAAAAGAAGGCCAAAACCTTTTAATTAGGGATAACTGTAAGATAGATTCAAGCAAATAATATATAAAACATATAATCCAGTATGATACATAATGAATCCTTTTATAACAATACAGCGGAAGACTTTAGGATTAGAGTTACCTCTCGCCATAGTTATTGGTTAACTGATTTGGGATCCTGGATAGAAGATGAGGACTGCAAAACAGATTTGAGGTTAGAAGAATTAATGATTCAAGTCTCTTCTGACTGGCAGAAAGGCACAACGATGGCAACCGGGAACGGCCGTCACCAGTCAAGGAACCTCAAGGAGTAGATAGGGTTTTTCTCTCACTGAATGTATCGCTCTCTAAATTTCAGCTGTCAAAACCATAATTGTAAAAACTCACCATCAAAGTAAATACATTATTGACTAAAAATCATAACCCTACTGGACTTGGGCTTTTTTCCTAACCACGGGCCACACTCAGGATATTTTATTAATTCATAATTAAATACCTAAATAATTTATAATAATAATAAAATATCTCACATTCTCCCACTTGGTTCGTGTATTGTATGTCAATTGTCCTATCCCAGATAAGCTAAGGCTATATTGCAAGAATCATGGCGACAAGTCCCCTTAAGTCGGGTATTGGCTTCTATGCATTACAAGTAGCACCCTTACTTAATGGGTATACCTTCATGAATAAACTCAATGTTTATTCGGTTCCTGCCTCATGCTTATCAATCTCAAAACACAAATGTATATACAATTACAATTAGAGATGACAAACCATAAACTAATTTCATTGCTCATACCTCAGCTAATCAAATGAAGGATGAAGTCCTATGTGAGGCACATGCAAAACAAATTCATTCGGTTTCAATCCTTTTGTCAAAGGATATGCTAGCATACTCTTTGTATCGATATGTTCAACAAAAATTTGGCCATCCATAACTCTTTCTCTCAAGCAAAGGAATTCAGTTCGACGAATTTACTTTGACTCTTATTCCTTTTGTCGTTAGATATGGCCATGGCAGTTGTGTTATCACAGTACATTCTAATCAGCCTAGAGACTAATTCCACAATCTTAAGCCCCACAATGAAATTCTTAATCCAGATTGCTTGTGAGCTTGCATCAAAACATGCTATGTACTCAGCGTCACTAGTGGAAGGAGCAATTAGTATCTGTTTTACACTTTTTCATGGAATAGCTTCTTCTGCTAACAGGAAGATGTAACCAGTTGTGGACTTGTATGTGTCTATGCATCCTCCTAGATTAGAGTCTAAGTAACCAATCACTTCTAGATTCTCTGTCCTCTTGTATATAAGCATATAGTGTTTAGTACCCTAGAGATATCTAAACACTTTCTTTGCAGCTATCCAATGCGCCTCACTAGGATTACTTTGGTACCTTCCCAGCATGCTGACAGCAAAAGCTGTATCAGGTCTCGTGTAGACCTGTGCATACATTATGCTTCCTATTGCTGAGGCATATGGGACCTTTTCCATTTTCCTTTTCTTAAGCTCAATCTTGGGACATTGATCTATACTGAACTTATCCCTTTTTTCTAGATGAGTCACATTAGTAAAATAGTTCTTCATCCTGAATCATTCAAGAACTTTGTTTATATAGGCTTCTTGAGATAGGCCTAGAAGGCCTTGAGTCCTATCCCTATGGATCTTAATGCAAATGACATAAGATGTCTCGCTCATATCCTTCATATCAAAGTTCTTAAACACAAATTATTTTACCTTGTGCAATAGTCCCAGATCATTGGTTGCAAGCAATATGTCATTGACATATAAAATCAGAAATATGATTTTGCTCCAACTAGTCTTGTGGTATATACACTCATCCATGATATTCTCATCAAAACCAAATGATATGATCACTTCATGGAACTTTAAATACCACTATCATGAAGCTTGCTTTAGACCATAGATCGATTTATTTAACTTGCACACCATATGTTCTTTGTCTTTTGCACAACAAATCCCTCAGGTTGCTTCATGTAGACCTCTTCCTCAAGATCCCCATTGAGAAAGGTAGTCTTAACATCCATTTGGTGTAACTCCAAGTCAAAATATGCAACCAATGCCATGATGATGCGGAAATAATCTTTCTTTGATACAGGAGAAAAGGTTTCTCTATAATCGATTCCTTCCACTTGTGTAAAACCCTTAACAACTAACCTTGCTTTGTAACGATCAATCTTACCTTATGAGTCTCTTTTGGTTTTGAAAACCCACTTATAGCCAATGGCTTTAGACCCACTAGGTAACTCTACAAGCTCCCATACATGGTTGTTTGCCATTGAGTTCATTTCTTCAACCATGGCATCATGCCACAATTTGGAGTTTCCACTTTTCATAGCTTGAGTAAATGTCAAAGGATCATTTTTAATGCTAACATCATAGTCAATTTCAGCAGAGTACACAACATAGTCACTAGGTAATGCTGGTCTTCTTTCTCTAGTTGAACTTCTTAATTCAACTTCTTGAGTTGGTTTAGATTGCTCATTAGGAACATTCCTTGTCACATTCTACGATGGTTCAGATTGTGTGACAGGTTGATCAGCTTGCATATGTTCCTGATGTCCAGCATTGTCAACTTGTGTTATGGGATCTACACTTTGTTCTATGATAGCTCTAACTGGATAAGAGTTATTGACCATTGAAGTTCTCTCACCATTCATGTTAATGGTTTCTTCTATGTGATCATCTCTTACTTGATCACTCCCACTAAACACATCATTCTCAAGAAATTTAGCACTCCTAGATTCTACAAAACATTTTGAAGAAGGAGGACAATAAAACTTATAACCCTTAGACTTTTCTGCATAGCCTACAAAGTAAGCTCTTATAGTCCTAGGGTCCAATTTCTTTTCTTATAGGTTATACACTCTTACTTTTACAGGACAACCTCATACTTTCAAATGATTTAAACTGGGTTTCCAACCTTTCTAGATTTCAAAGGGAGTTTTAGGTACTGCCTTTGTTGGAATCCTGTTTAGTATGTATATAGCTATCTTGAGTGCGTCCTTCCATAATGAAATTGGAAGTTTGGAGCTACTCTTCATGCTCCTAACCATGTCCAGTAAGGTCCTATTTCTTCTTTCAGCTACACCATTCATATCTGGTGAGTCGGGCATGGTATATTGAGCAACTATACCCTGCTCTCAAAGAAAGTCTGCAAATGGACCAGTGCTTGTCCTTTATTTGTGTACCTACCATAGTATTCACTACCTCTATCAAACCTTACAATTTTGATTGGTTTTCCAATTTATTTTTCTACTTTTGCTCTGTATTCCTTAAAGGCATCTACTGCCTCACTTTTATTATAAAGCAAGTAGATATATATATATATATATATCGCGAGTAATTGTCAATAAAGGTAATAAAATACTTTTAACCGTGCGTGGTTAAATTAGGGTAGCAAATATCGGTATGTATAATCCCAAGCAATTCAGAACTTCTTTTTGCTCCCTTTTGTGACTTGTTGGTATGCTTTTCCCTTATGCAGTTCACATAAGAATCAAATTTCGAATGATCTAAGAGAGGAAGAATTTCCTCCTTAGTTAACCCTTTGATTCTCTCAATGGAGATATGTCCCAATTTCTTATGCCATAAGCTAATAGAATTCTCATTGATGATACTACATTTAATACCATGTGAAATAGTAAAAGATTGAACAGGATTACGAATTATTTTAAATAAATCACCCGTCATTACAATGTCTGTAATCTTAACATGATGTCTACTAAAAAACATAGAGCCTTTTTCAAGACATAAACCATAATTCAACGAAATTAATTTTGAAATGGAAATTGAGTTCCTCATGTAAGTCGGAATATAAAAAATCTCAAAAAGGTCCACATGAGTATTATTCAAAAAAATGCGATAAGTCCCAACCAACTCCACATGGTCTGCGTTCCTGCTGCCTGATAGAACTCATTCCTCACTCGGATGTGGCGGCCTGCTTGTTAAGAAGTCCTGCATGGTTGTGGAAATGTGGATCATAGAACCAATATCAATCCACCAAGTGTCATAATCAACATTAATGACATGAGATTCTAAAGTAACATGAGAAGTAAACATACCTTTATATTCAAGCCATGCTTTTCTCTTGGAGCACTCATTCTTCATGTGCCCCTTCTTCTTATAGAAGAAGCATATGACATCCTTCTTATTTGAGGCAGTAGCAGGAGAGATTCTTTTCTTCTTCTTATCATCCTTATTTCCCTTCCTACTGCCACCCTTATTGGAACTTTTTCCCAGATAAGCTTTTTTATATGCACTATTTCCACTCATCAACAGCCTAATTTCTTTTTACACACACATGGACAGTAGTTCATCTACTGATCATTTTTCCTTATGTGTGTTGTAAGACACCTTAAAGGCATCAAATTGTGGAGGAAGGGAGTTCAGAATTAATTGCATCGGAAATTGCTCAGTTGGTTCCATCTTGAAGGTTTTCAGTTGAGAGGATAGATCTCTCAATTTCATAATATGCTGCCTGATTCCATCAATACCTGTGAGCTTCATAGCACATAGCTCTGACATGATAGTACCTCCCATCTGCTTATCTGTCGGTTTAAACTGTTTATTGTAAGAACCCTCTTCCTTAAACGTCAATACTTTTCATAAGACCACTACTATGGTAGAAAAAAGAAAGATGTACAACAACTACCATAGTAGAAAGAAATTGCGTGATTTTAGAAAATTAACATTTAAAACTTGGTTCCACCTCAAATGCAGTTGCATGCAACTATCATCAATCAATCACAATCACTGGGCCTCCGAGTCTCCGACCCGGGTAACACATACATCAAGATAGCCCATCCAAATAGGTTTTCCACCAAGTAAAACCAAGTTCCATAAAACCATAGCAATGGCCTCCGGCCAACAAAACGAGTAGATAATGTATTCTCCAATTTACAATAAGGCCGGGAATCAGAATATTTCAAGAAAACCCTAGCTGTGGCAATATACAACTATCCATACATAAATAAAGCTAGAGGCCTAAAGCTAACCAAGCTCAAGCCTCCGCGTCTCTTCCCGAAGGCACACGCCTAGAGCCTTCACCTGAAAACATTGTAAACCACGGGGTGAGACAAAGTCCCAGTAACCAGCCTTTCCAATACTAGGTACTACTAAATAGGTGCTCGTGAGGTGTCAAGTGGGGCAGTTCACAAATAATACATAATGATAGCCACAACAATTTATGCCAGTGCAATGATGCAATCCCATCAACCAAATCCCTCACTTTGGGGGATTTTCAGGAGCCGAACCCGGCCTATCCCTCACTATGGGGGACGTAAGGAGCCATAAAGGCCTATCCCTCACTCTGGGGGACGTAATGAGCCCGAAGGCCTATCCCTCACTATGGGGGACGTAAAGAGCCAACCATCATGCATTAATGGAGGCCTTACCACGTGGTAGTAACTGACAACTCTCACCAAATTCCCAATCAATGCATCATGCTCAAATCATAATCAAAGAGTAATATTCATTTCACAATTAACCTCATTCAGTGGCATATCTTTCACAATTCAAGAATTCATTCATCATTAGTCAAAACCCCCACAAGACGGTTTTCCTTTTTTTTTATACACAACATACGGTTCGAACATAATTTCTATTTAGAGCACAAAACATAAATCTACTCACAATACCACAGAAGCAAGTACTAAGGATTGGAAAGTGGTTACCTCTCGCTTGAGCAAGGAATAACAAACCAACGATGTGGCCCCGTGCACCACCAAGACTCACAACCAGTCTACACAAGCACACAAACACACAACCATCATATATTAGCTTTCAAACTAATAATGTGGCCAAAAACACACTTGGGGACACAAAATTCCTATCTCCCATCAAAACTCTACCCAACTCAAAGGGTATAACTATCAAAACAACACTCCAAAGTCCTCAAAGTCTATTAAAACATCAAGTCTCCTTCTAAGCATCAATTATAGTTCAAACCTCAAGGACCCACTATAGGCATTCGACCTCCAACATCTCATTTGAGCAATTAAGGTTCCAACAACAAATCTAAACCGATTAAACATCCAATTTAACCCTCCTTAACATAACCCAATTCACAAAACTCAAATTCAATCCCTACATTATCATCCTCAATCCCAAATCATCCAATTCCATAAACCCTAACTCCAAAACTCAAGATTCTTTAAATCCAAGAAAACTACACCGATTAAAAACTTAAACTAACCCAATGCAATCAATTAAACCCAAAACAATCGGTCAAAAACCTCAGTTCCATCATAACTTAGAAAAACCTAGAGTTCCACTAAAAATCCTCAGAAATTCCAAGTAATTCTAAGAAAGAAAGAAGATTAGAGGTTAAAATCACTTACTTGAGGTAATGGATCCTTAGAAATGCCTTTCTCAAGCCTCCTCCACGAAACCCTAGCAGAGCTTCTCTCTCCTCCTTCAGATTTTCCAATTTTCGCACATCTGAACCCTCCAGCGATTATATAAAATCGCGACCTTTCGCCGCGGCGAACTCCATCTTCGCCGCGGCGAACTAATCCCGAGAGGGATTACTCGCCTGAAAAACCGACTTCGCCGCGGCGAAAGCTTCCCGAGAGGAAACTCTCACTCGCCCAGAAGAACTTCGCCGCGGCATACCCTACCTTCGCCGCGGCGAAACCTTCCCGAGAGGGAAGCCTCGCTCACCTGAACAACTTCGCCGCGGCGTCCCCAAGACTTCGCCGCGGCCAAACCTGCCCGAAAGACATAGCCTACTAGGAACTCCCGGTTCGCCGCGGCGAAGTAAACTTCGCCGCGGCGAACATACCCTGAGAGGGGTACGTTCACCTATACCTCCAACATACCTCAAATCAAGATTAAATTGCTAATCTATCCTCAAAATCAACCCAAAGGAGGCCATTAAAACCCGATAAAACTTAGGATGTTACATTTATCGATAGCTTTTAGGTATTCTTTAGCAGTCTCACATTTAGGGATTGCTCCCCGAATGCTCCTTGCAATCCTTGTCTTAATGATCAAGAGAGCAAGGTGGTTGGTTTTCTCCCAATGTTCATAGTAATTCTTATCAGCCGAGTCATCAGATAGTTTAGGAGGCCTGTCAGTCTCCAAGACAAAGTCCATATTATAGCAACCAAGCTGTAAGGAAATATCTTCCCCCCAATTAGGGTAATTAGTACCATCTAATATGATTTTGTTACTGGTATCAATAATCAGGTTAGGGACAGAAAATGAAGCTGCAATATCAGAGAATTATCAAACTTACAAATCAATCAAGATAATCACAATAACTGTGCCATGTATGCTTAAAAAACATTAATAAAGCATACAATTATAAATACGTATCATTAAGTTCTACCTGTGGGCAAAGAAATTAGTATAGCACGTATTTATCTTATATTAATGGAATCAGAATGCATTTATATTTCCTAATACCTGTGAGCTACTTAGAAAATACAAGGCAATTCTATCCTACCCTAATTAAATATACATTTATAATTATCTACTTATGGGCAAAGATCAATTATGAATGCATATTTAATTATAATTGATATTTTATAAGTCTATTATGTGATCTATGTTGCATGAAACAGAGAAAGGATGTTGTGGCTACTCCTTAAGAAAGCATGCGAATCACAAATATCAAATGAGTACGTTTAATCCAACATATGCACAGTATTAATGGAGAACACAAGCAATTAATTATTATATTAAGTCCTCCCACTATTTTATGCATCCAAACAATTATTTAAACACTAACCTCAGCATATTTCTACTCAAAATAAACAATGCAAAATTCAAATAATTAATTAATTTGTCTAAATTTATTGTCCAAATATTTAGGCAAATAAACAATATAAGAAACAATTTTGCAAATTTGCACAAAAATGTGAAATAGCTAAGATTAATTTTTATCTCTATTTAAACAATTTAAATATTTGCATAAAATAAATTACATGTGAAAACCATTTTTAAATAAATAAAACAGCTTTCAATTAATGGTTTGTTTAACATAAACAAATTCTCGAAATTAAATTAAATGGGCTAAACAGAATATAAACAAGACAGGGTCTAAAAGAACATTCCAGAACAATAAAATAAAACTGTTCAGACCCAAAACAGAAGCCCATAAAGCAAACAATGACAAAAAAACAAATTCTATACAAAAACAAGCCCAAACCAGAGGCCCAAACATTTTGTAACGTCATTGTGCAAAAGAAAATCCCTTTTTTTTTTTTTAAAAAAAATGAAACAGAGTGGCCCACACCGAGAAAAGAGAGAAAAATATAATTAAAAAAATTGCAGAACCCAATCTTTCTTGGCCCAGTTCGAAATTAAAAAAATAAAACGACAGCCCGAAAAAAATTTCCGCCCAAATTCAAAAATAAATAAAAAAATGTTTTTTTTAAAAACCCAATTCAAGGCCTAAAGTCGTTCGGCCCAAATTCTGCATAAGTGAAACGGTGCGTTTCACTGTTAACCGAAACGACGTTGTTTTTTATCAAACTGAAGGCGCCCCAAGGAACCCAAGACGGCTGCATTTTGACAATGGGCCTTCTTCCTCATGGAGTCGGGTTAGGTTAACCCAACTCCTGACTCGGTTTTAACCCAGTTCACAGCCCCTACATGGCCACTTGATTCTGCTATTTTTTTCGGCAGCCCTGGTCCATTTCTAGTGTTAAAGACACTGTTTTCTAGCATTTTGGGCGGTGGTTTTGGTAGTACAATGTCCAAAAATATGAAAAGCAACCAATTCAAACATATTTCAATGGAAAAAGATAGCCAAAACGCAGATCAATTCGGACTCGAAAGAAGAAAGGAAAAACCACAGTGATTTCGGGTTCCTAACGTTAACGGAGTTGGTGACGGTGATCATTAGAGGAACAATCGTTCATCTCCTCGCGTCCCATTCATCTGAAATTTTGCATTTATTAAAAAAAATAACCAATATGGTTTGAAAATAGATTACAGTTCAGTTATCTATGATCTGGCTTATGGAACCAATAAAAAAATACAACAGTAAATTCCATATAAAGTCAGATCGTCCCAGATAAAAACAAAATGTGTTAAATAAAATAAAATTAGGTAGAGTATAACCTAACCTGGCTCTGATGCCATGTGTAAGACATATTCAAACAAATAATATATAAAACATATAATCCAGTATGATACATAATGAATGCTCTTATAACAATACAGCAGAAGATTTTAGGATTAGAGTTACCTCTCGCCATAACTATTGCTTAACTGATCTGGGATCCTGGATAGAAGATGAGGACTGCAAAACAGATTTAAGGTCAGAAGAATTAATGATTCAGGTCTCTTTTGACTGGCATAAAGGCACAGTGATGGCAACCGGAAATAGTTGTCACCAGTCAGAGAACCTCAAGGAGTAGATAGGGTTTTTCTTTCACTGAATGTATTGCTCTCTAAATTTCAGCTGTCAAAACCTTAATTGTGAAAACTTGCTATAAGAGTAAATATATTATTGATTGAAAATCATAACCCTACTACGCTTGGGCTTTTTTTCTGAGCACGGGCCACACTCAAGATATTTTATTAATTCCTAATTAAATACTTTACTAATTTATAATAATAATAAAATATCTCACAATAACTACTATGAGTTCACAAAAAAGAAAATAACTATAAAAAAGTTTCAATGACAAATGAGACTTCATTATTTTCTAAATTAAAACTTGCCATTACAAACTATTTTCTTATTATTAGACTTTTTAGTAATTATGTTTTTCCTTTAAAATTTTATAGCAGTTCACCCTCTAAACTACACTCCATTAAAAGAAAGGGAGGCAATAGCGGATTGCAAAGCGGGATTTAACCAAAAATAAAAGAAAATATTAACAAGTAGTGTATAATCTATCACTAAGAACACCAAAACCAAGCCAATATGCTTTAATCTAAGTAGGAGGAGGAGCTTTGATCGTTTAAGCACGAAAATATTGAGTTTCAATCCATATAATACTGAAGACCTTTTTGAAAGAACTACTTCTAATTAAGCTTGATAATACTTGAATATTGGGGCCAAATTTAGGAAGTAATCTTGAAAGAAATGTATCTCATATTCTCATTACTTAAATTTCAATTCTATTATTCCAACAAATTCAAATAAAGTAATAAAAAACCAAGGTCAATAATAATGGAAAAAATATATATTTGGTTCAGGATTCATCTTAGTCTCTTAATTTAAAAAAGTATATTTTTAGTCATTTAATCTTAAATAATTTTTTTTATAACAATTGTGGTTATTTTGAAAATTAAACTTAATATTTATCAGCATTTACAATCTTAATATCATTATTTTTTTAACAATTTTAGAATTAAAAGATTAAAATATATTTTTAAAGTTAAGAAATCAAATTAAAATTTTATATACAAGTAAATAGTTAAAGCAGTAATTGAGTTTTTTTTTTGGGCAAAAAATAAATTTTTGCCAGCCTTTTTCCAAATATCCACTTCCCTTCCCAACTTTTATGATCTCTCCGGTGAGCTCCGCGACTCCGATCCTCCCATATCCTCATCTCAGATCACGGTAGTTGGTGTTCAGTCTCCTCTGCGACGGTGCTGTGTTCACTTTCCTCTTCTCACTCTCAGATCGAAAAGTAGATCGAGGCTGCGAGTTCTGTCGGTTCACTCCTTTTCTCCTTCTTTCCTCCGCCTGACATAGATCGGGCGAACAACTCCTTCGTCTTTTGTCCGTCAACTGTACCCAGGTTCGTCTATATGAAATCTGTTATGATTTTGAAATGCATGTCTTTGAAGCTTTCGTATTGGACCAGAGAAAGATGTTCTCCCCTGCCTAGTGCATATTCTTGCTTCATTTTCCTTTTGTTGTCAAAACCAAAGTAGTTTTATGCAAGTCCTGTTGTAAGATTGGTTAAGAGTTAAATGTAGAACCTGCAATGCACGTCCATCTCTCTCTTACTTGCCCTGATTTGATGTATGCTCTGTTATTATGTATTCTAAACCACATGTGAGCTGAGAATAATACCTTTGTAGATCCTACTGTTGTATTAACTACTCATGTTATACAATTGTCTGGACAAGTTTCACATTTTTCAATTGTACGCATAACCCTGTAATTAAGAATTTATACCTAGATGTATTTTAGATTAATGATTCTAATCTGATTGCATTGTTTTGACTATATTCAATTATTCAATGTAACGAATTGATCAGATAATTAGATATAATGTTCTAGACAACCAATTATATCGATACAGTTGGGTGGTTTAGGTGAAGACATCGATTAATTGTATTCTGAATCTCCAGTGAAGCTTAAAATTGGTTGTTTCTCTGCAGAGTTTGACCACTAAAAAAGAGAGAAAGCATAAAGTCTGCGCTTTCCATTGAGCTTAAGTTTCATCTTTGAGTAGCTTGTAGATTCAACCTCCGAGGAAGCAGCAATGCAAGGAGCCTCGTCTGGCGTTGGATATGGTCTGAAATATCAGGTAAAGTTCCCAGAATCATAACCTAATTCTTCATCCAAATCAGTTTAGTCTTTATATTCCCAATTTTCATTCTGGCCTTACTTTTTTGAATGTGTAGGCTAGATGCATATCAAATGTGAAGGCAGACACAGATCATACTAGTTTTCTTGCGGGAACTCTCAGTCTTAAAGAAGAAAATGAGGTTCATACTTCAGGCTTACCATATATTCTCATGTACGTCAAAGATAGTGAATTATTCTTTTGCAGGTACATCTGATTCGGCTTTCATCAAGTGGAAATGAATTATTCTGTGAAGGCCTGTTTTCACATCCTAACGAGATCTGGGACCTTTCATCCTGTCCTTTTGATCAACGGATCTTTTCAACCGTCTACTCCTCTGGTAATTGCCGTACTTAGTTTTGATTGTAAATAATTAGTTTATTCAGTGATTATTACTTATCAATGCGCTGTCCTGTATTCTCACTATAAATAAGTTGCTCATTTAGATCAGAACTCACTGACTACATTTCTCTCATATTTTCTCCTCTGTCATACTCTCATTTTCTTCAATTACCTCTCTTTTTTTATGTTCCCAATTCAACGTGAGTGAGTTTTGAATTCACATTGTAATTTAGTTAACATGTTAGCATATATGAGGAGGACTTGCTTTATTATGTTAGAAGCATTAGGAGCCATTTCCTCTATGAGAAATGCAGTTACTGTGAAAATAGGCTCATAAGAAGAAAGATTCTGATTTATCCTAAAGATTATTTCTCTGTCATCTCATGGGATATGAATACCAGATGAATGTAATGCAATCATTGTGGTGCTATTAATGCCAGATTAGAAAGACTTTTGATGATCTTCATGTTCATAAAGGTGAATCATTTGGAGCAGCGGTATGGCAGATCCCTGAGTTGTATGGGGAGTTAAATTCCCCCCAGTTAGAGAAAATTACCTCTCTTGATACTCATGCTGGTAAGATCAAACGGTGAGTTGTGATTCCTGCTTACAGTTTGTCTTTGCTCTGGGGAGATATGCCATTTTTATGTTTTGCATTTTAAGTTTAATGGTGAGTCACTGTCATAATCTTAAATAGCTGTCCTAAGAACTAGAATCCTAGATGCAGGAAAAAATGGAAAAAAAAAAAAAATTCCCCTCAAGCAAGATGTGATTTAACGATTATATCCCAATAGAGTCACGTGATTTTCCCTGTTTTTGGGACTGCCTTTTTGTTCATGTCATGAAAGGTTTGCTGAGTGCTGTATGATCTAATAATGTTACTGTTTACTGTATGCTAATTTCTCAGTTTAAGTATGAACCTAGATATATTAATTGACTCCTTACTACATATTCCCCCCCCCCAAACAGTATTCTTTGGTGGCCATCTGGAAGGCATGATAAGTTGATTAGCATTGATGAGGAAAATCTGTATTTGTGGAGCTTAGATGTTTCCAAGAAAAATGCAGAGGTATGAAGTTCATGGTGAATTTTATGCGATGCTTGAATCATGAGACATGCTTGCATGAATAAATATGTATATGGATATTCTTGGGTACACAATGATACTGTTATCGGTGGCTAAGTTACCATTTTTTTTGGGGGTAAAATTGAGCACTTATGGGAGGGGGAGGAATTCATGTTGATTGTATTGCTATCATGAAAAACTACAAGAAACCTGTCAAACATAAAAACTAATGCCAGAATCGATTTAGAATTCAATAGAGGTCAAGAAGAGAATTGGTCAATTTAGGAAAAAGAACTGGGAAAGGCTCAGCCAATTCAAACTTTCTTTGAATTTTTTGGTTGTTAATACAAAATAAAATCAATTTTGGGATAATTTTTTCCCTATATTCTAATATTATATAATTGTGATTCTTGTACATAATTATTAATAATTATAAATTTACTTATTAAATACTACGATGATTGATTATTGGTTGACTATTTGGAGCTCAATATATAAATATAGGTGAATGTTAACTTATTAGATTTGAATATCATGTTACGAAATATAATAGTAATAGTTTCTTTAATTTTCAACACATTATCTGAACTATTAAATAAGAATATATGAATTTTATTATTACTAAGTTTGATCATGGCTCAACCATGGTGGATTTTGTGAAATAACGCCTTGATTGGTTAAATGCTTGTGGTTTTCAAACATTGGATTATGCGGTATAAAAGCTTATTTTACTATGACCGTTCAGTTGAAACAAGTGGTGTTTGTTGTTAAGGAAAATGAAGAGGTGGGTAACTTTCCTTGAATAAATTCGGTGCTTTAGTTCAAGATAATGGGTCTTTTTGTTCATTTATAAGGGTAAATTATTTGGGCGAAGATTTCAGCATCCTTATTGAATAAATGCAATAAAAGTTAGGTTGAATGAGAAAATTTCTATGGGGGTTTGTTGTTAGATACGTTGTATGTGCTTGAGAATTTTATTGCCTTAGATGCTGGTGGAGACTACCATGCTTTATTGCCTTACCTCATTTCCTGTTTGTAACTTGTGACTGCCATGGACTTTCTGTTGATTCTGACTTTCTACTCACCCTTAAAAAAAAAAAAAAAAATCTAGATACAATCACAAGATTCAGCTGGAATGCTGCACAAATTGTCTGGAGGGGCATGGGATCCTCATGATGTGAATTCTGTTGCAGCTACTTTTGAATCATCCGTCCAATTTTGGGATATTCGAACAATGAAGTACGTAAGCCCTATAAAATTGTCATGCATTCATATGTGGCCTTATAATTTGTTTAAGATTAACAAAAAGGTGATTTTGATTAACTTACACGAAGGAGTTTTTGAGAGAATCTTAAGGTAAACATAGAGAGGTTGTTGGAAGAAAATATATTTTCAGTGTTTTTTTTTCAGTAAGTGATTTTGATTAGGTTATCAAAATAAGCTAAAAACAAATTTTCTTTCAACAAGCCCTCATGTTTAGCTTAAGACTGTCCCAACAACTCCCTTGTGTAACTTAATCAAAATCACATTTTTTGTTAAGTTTAAACAAACGGGCCCTTATTCTGACATGAAAATCTGCCATCAGTTGAGTTGAGTGCAAATAGGATTTGTTGTGTAACTTGTGTTTGTCAGTTCCAGAGAAAAAGAAGTTGATTTATTTTTGTTTGAAGCATGTAGCCACACACTTTCAGGCTTCCGAGATAGTTATCAGACTTTTAGAAGTCAAAATATTAGCAATAGTATTCTATTTTCTTCGTATTTTTTAAAATAGTTAAGTCATTTGAAGTTGAAGTTGGGGGTGGAAGAGTTGCATATTCCCCGACTGTTTGTTAGCTTCAGTGTGAACTGGTATCCTGTCCATGTAAGCATCCGGTTTCTATGATCTGTAAATATAATATGGCTGGAGGATGTCCTTGGAAGTGTTCTGTGACTTATGTTTGATAATGACGTTCTTCCATTTTCAGGAAGACGATTTCAATTGAGTGTGCCCATGTGCGAAATATTGATTACAACTCCAAGAAGGAGCACATACTTGTAAGGATTGAACTATGTGGGCCTCCTTATGCTATATGCGTGCATCCATTCCATTAAGAATAATGCTTTATCTTTTGAGATAGTGTATAAATTTTCTCAATTTCACCCATAACTGATCTTTGTGAACTGCCTATTTGTTCATATTGATAAAAATAAAAATATGCATTGACAGGTTACTGCGGAGCACGAATCTGGGATACACATTTGGGATCTAAGAAAGCCAAAAGTCCCCACTCAAGAACTTCCAGGACATACACATTGGTAACCATCAGCCACAAATTTCCATTTCATTGACCATACTATGTTTTAACAACCTTGTGCTAAAATAAAAGAGAAATCAAGGCAGAAAAAAGGCTATAGCATTGCGCTTACGATTTTAATGCACAAATAAGTTAGATTCTTGATATGCCTTTATGAAAACAAAATTAGTTGTTAATAGTTTTTATGACCTCTGATTGGCAATCTATTACTTGGACCTCCAGGACATGGGCTGTCGAGTGTAACCCTGAGTACGGCGAATTGATCTTGGTTCCTCTCTCTCTCTCTCTCTCTCTATATATATATATATATATATCTACCTATCTGTCTGTCTATGTCTCTATCTCTATGTATGCATATGTACTGAGCTATCACCCAATTTGTAGGATATAGTAGTTGAGTTTCCAAAAGCAAGGCAACAGGCATTGGACCAAGTAGTATTGTGAAATTTTATTTGTATTCATTATGTAGTTAACATAAAAAATTAATCTTAAATGTAGTCATTGTTTAAATATATAATTTTTTTTTTTTTTTTACAAGAACTAGTTAAAATTTTGATGAATGTAAGTTCGCAGTTTCTATAGTATTTATATATTAAAAGAATATAACGCTCATAAAGTCATACATCTACAAATCCTGAACTTAGTGTTGTTAGATGTGTGTGCGCACGCGTGCATTGTTTTGAAAACTTTCTTGGAACTCTTAGAATAAATTATTATATCTTATGTATTTTCCCCATTTTAATAAAAGCAGTATTTTAAACTTAGTAACTGCTGAACTGGAATTGTTTCTCACTTCTGGGATGCCATAGTTTATTGATGCATTTGCCATGAAATGTATAACCTGCAGAGTTCTGGCACTGACTCAACTGTGAACCTGTGGTTGGCTTCATCAAGCAATGATGTCTTACAATCTGAAAGGTCATTTTCTCATCTAGGATACTCTAACATTTTATTTGATAGCCACTTATTCATCTTTGATTACATGTTAGCAGGCAAGCAGATTCACCAACCCGTTGGGTTGATCCATTACTTCATACATACAGCGATTATGAAGACAGCATTTATGGTAAGTGCTTCAATTTATGTGATGCTAGATTTTTAATGGCTTCCAATTGACACCTGCTTCATGTTACAGGCCTCGCATGGAGTTCTCGTGAACCATGGATCTTTGCATCATTATCTTATGATGGAAGGGTAAGATCACAAGCAAAACTAATGGCAAATTGAGTGTGAAGGGCAAACTTCTGTTTGATGGAAAACGCCAAAGAAAGATGATTCTTCAGAATGTCTCCGTAGCCTAGATTGATCTTCCTTTCATTGCTTCTTTTATGTGCATTGTCTTAGCCCAATGCCCATTCTGCTTTGACTAAAATCGATTGATCTGCCTCTTGAGTTAATATCAGCAGAAGCGTCAATATTATATTTTTCTGTTGCATTTTCCAATGGCTCTCATTTGGCATCTAATGAATTAACCTCTCAGCGGGGTCACTGACAAAAAAAGTTCGTCCCTTTTAAGGAATCATGTTTAAACTCTGCGCCTTCTGTTGCTCATACTGATCTTAGTTTTTCCCCCCAATTATGTTCCCTGAGAAGTGAGCTTGGGTACAATACACTAAATTCAAGCACTTTTTAATGCCTAGAAAAGGATACATTTGCATGACCACGCTAATACTCTCACTGATTTGATGTCTTGTTTTAAAGCAGGTTGTTGTAGAATCGGTTAAGCCTTTCATCTCCAAAATATGAAAGTTAAATATCTATGGCTTCGGTGCAACCGGCTGTCTTGTTCTTTGCCTCAGAGTAACTGCTTGCGTGCCTTTCCTCCAGTTCTGAAAGGGAGTATTTCCAGGAAGGCCAAACCCATGCTACAATCATGTGGGGATTTGTCGTGGCTGAAGCTGAACAGGTTCCCATGCTGCTACTTTGGCCAGCAATCACAATAACTTTCGAAATGATTATATATATAAAAACATTTTTGTTCTTTCAAATCTAAATTGGATTTTTGTATTATTCCTTGTGTCGAGAGACATTTTTCAGTTCATCATAGTCATCACTCAATGTGTGTAACTATAGGCGCCTGTTCCTCTTGTGAGTTCATGAGCAAACTGAAGTTTGGAAATTGACGAGTGCTGAAAGAAATTGTGACGAGTCCTTTTTGTTTTTGGCAAATAGAGGGAGTTTCACTGCGCCTTGTGATTGTAATAACTAATGGTGCGGCTAAGCTGCTAGACATTTATTGGTATGACTAGTTTGGAGTCCCTTACCTGTTGCCTTTGTAAGTTCATGAACAAACTAGATCCTTTTTCACATTCCATTTTTCTGGACAGAAATTTTCTGATGAAATTAATGTTGATACCCTTTTCTAAGTACTGTCAAGGGCAACTTTCTTTATGCAAACGAATTTGTCTTCCTACTCGATAAGAATGGACTGATCGAATGTGACACTAACAAATACTCTCTACTAGTCTCTAGTAATCCTTTTAATTGAATTTCTCATTAGTTAAAAATAATTAACGATTTTTTATCCTTTAAAAAAAAAGATAAAGGTGCACCTAGTATCATGATCTTATTCTTCATGTGCATCTAACATTTTAATCTTATTTATGGTGTATGTAGAATTCAAATTTAAAAAAAAAAAAATTTGCTGTGTGCGCATGCATTTAAAACCTTAATTTTATTTATAATGCATACGACACTTTAAAGATTAAGATGTTGGATGTAACTAAAAGATGGTAGGGTGCTGGATGTATCAGAAAAATTTGATTTGCGTGTTAGACACTTTTAATATATCATACTCTTTTTTGAATCTTTTTTTGGGCCGAAGTACTCTTCTTTGAATTGAACTTTACTGAAAAAGGCCAAATAGTACTCTTTACCCATGTTTACATGAAATATTGAATAAGGATCTATTTCACAACATAATAAATATTGCATTGTATTTTGTGAAAGGTTTTACCCATTTAAGATCGGATGGAATAATAAACTAGAATTTTATTTTTTGAAATTATGCATTTTTAGATTTAAATATATGCGCCTCGGATTCCCGTCACGTCGCACTCTGACCACGTACATCCACTTGGGAGCCAGCATTATATAAATTCTGGGAGACCCAATGAACAAGCATAACCGCACTTTATCAATGAAAGCTTTACTGATATCCAAGGGGGAAAAAATGCCTTGTTAAAAAGCATTCTGTCTATTTTTAATTGACATTATAAAATTTTGGACTGAGATGTTACTTTGAAAGGCCGATTACTTACGTCCTTGAAGCGCAAGATAGATAAGACTATAGAAGGCCAAAATACTGGACATTCAGTGAAATGAAAGCCCTGCATATGCATTATTGATTTTTTTCTTTTGGGACCGATAACATACGCATTATAGATTGAGCTGCCCAAAAAAAAAAAAAACACTTGACTACTCCGTTCAATTTCAACATGGCCATTTGTAGCTAACAAAAATTAGTTCAGTTGATAAGGAGTTGGCATATAACCCACAAAGTTGTGAGTTTGAATTTCACAGCTAATATGAGGATCTTGGTGATAAACGATATATAAGTATCGTTGTAAGTACTTTATAAGCTTCAAAGCACCCCAAAACTAACTCACTTAAAATTTTCTTTGGCCATTTGTATCCAAAACAAAAAAAATCAACACGGGCTAGGATATTCCAGGGTCTTCAGTTCATTCCAGATACACCAGAGAGAGATAGAGAGAGCGAGAGGTGGATTGAACTTATGATGAGGTCAAAGAAAAAACTGAATTCATGACATCAAAGTATAAAATTGAACTTAATTATCATCCCTATTCTCCTTACTATAAGACACGTCCTATAAAGCTTTTTGTCCATTATTTTTTCCCCTAGATGTCATTTGATACTCCTATGGTCCTATTTATAGGACAATGGGAGAAGCTATTTTTTGGTTATATTTATAGTGCACTGAGAGAAATTTTTTGTATGGATATACAATTTTACCCATAATTTATTATTGTGTTGACTTTGTTTAGATAAGGTATAATGTATATTAAATAGGGATAAAGTTGAAAAGTTGTTGAATTTTAAATAAGGGTTAATGAAATTTAAGGGTTTTCTTGGTTTGTGTGAAACATATTGGAAGTGACTTATAAATAGGACTAGAGGAGTATTTTTTAACCACCTGAACAAGTCCCAGATTGTTTAAACATAATCCAACTAATGAATTTCATTTAGGGTTAAGGTACGTCCGGCACCTCGCCAGGTGTGCCCAGTGTCCTAAAGTAATTTTCGGTGCACCAGTGTCCCAAACTAATTAAAATGGTGCATCCGTATCCCAGGCTAATAGAAAAGTTAAATTTGACCGTTACCTTGCTGACTCAGCTGAAGGTCGACTGAAAAATCCTACGTGGCGGACACGTAGGCATCTGATGTGTATTATTTTGACGGGTTCAGGTGTGCCTTTTCAGGTGTCCCAGTGTCCTAAAGTAATTTTCGGTGCATCCAGTGTCCCAAACAAATTAAAACGGTATATTCATATCCCAAGCTAATAGAAAAAGTCTCATTTGACTGTTACCTCACTGACTCAGCTGAAGGTTGACAAAAAATCCTACATGGCGGATATGCAGGTGTCTAATGTGTATTAGTTTGACTAAAGCTCCCGAGACGAGCCCGGTTGTGGTAGGTGTTTTCTCGAGAGGCGACGACGATGTAGACGGAGTGAGCAAGGGGAAGTTTACTGTGTTCTACGAGGAGGAAAGCAAATGCGAGTCGGATGAGGAGTTGATAAAGACGAAGATAGAAGTATGTTGTGACGGCGGTTGCGGTTTCAAATCGGACTGGTAGAAGAAATGAGATAAAATGTTAAAGACGAGGATAGGATTAAATGGGTGGTACATGTATCAGGATTTAAAAGGGTGGATCGGTGGTCTTTCTTTTTTTAAGTTTAAAAACTGGCAGAAGATAAATGTTAGAAGAGGAGCAAATAAATTGAATTTTCAGTCAAAATAATACACATCAGACGCCTGCGTGTCCACTATGTAGGATTTTTCGGTCAACTTTTAGCTGAGTCAGCAAGGTAAAGGTCAAACGAGATTTTTCTGTTAGCTTGGGATGTGGACGCACCAAAAATTACTTTAGGACACTGGGTGCACTTGGAAAAATAGTTCGGGATGTTGGGCATACTTTAACCCGTCAAAATAATACACATCAGACGCCTGCGTGTCCGCCACGTAGGATTTTTCGTTCAACCTTCGGCTGAGTTAGCAAGGTAACAGTCAAACTTAACTTTTCTATTAGCCTGGATATGTATACGCCGTTTTAATTAGTTTGGGATACTGGGCGCACTTGGAAAAATAGTTCGGGGTACTGGATGCACCTTAACCCTTTCATTTAAGATAATTTTAAATTTTAAAAAGGTTAAACTGATTTTAATGAAATTTCCTAATCTAATACTCCTCCGGTACTTAATGTAGCACCTAATTAACTAATTTAGTAAATTAAGGATGTTAATTTAGTTGATGAAATTAGTTAATATGATGTGCTTTGATATGCTTTTTTTAAAATACCTAAGCAGCTTCCTTAATTTTCTCTTTTTATCTCCTACTTGATTATTGTTGGAGGAATATCAATAGGGTTAATTTGAAAAAATGTTGATAAACATATGAAATAAATTTTACATATAGGACCAACATTAACTTCCCAATTAGGTCTTACATTAATTTAATAGGTCCTTGCATTGCTTGTTTCTGCCTTGTGCTTCAGCACAAAATACGAAAAATAAGGGCTCCACATTTTTTTATTATTACAAAAGGGCAAGCCGAGGCTTGAAATAAAAGAAGAAGTGACCTAGCTCATGGAGGGTACACCCTCCCTTATTCGATGCTTATCCACTAGGATACGAGCTTTGCAACTTTCAGGCACTTTGTTTAACAAAATAAGTTCATCCGTCACAGTATGGGCTGTCCTCGCTAGAATATCAATGCATTGCAGTGTTTCTCTACATCCATAATTAATCCCCAGGTTCCAGTCTTCATATATCAGCTGTCTAGTTTCCTCAATATCTTCTCTGTAGGGGTGATCCACACCACTATCCCTCATTAGACAATTTAGAGCATCTAGAGAATCTGAGTATAACTGAATATCATTAATTCCAAGTTTCTAGCAGACCTGCAAACCAGTCTTAATTGCCATAATTTCTGCTGCTGCTATTGGGTAGATACCTAAGTTTTTTTGAAACCCAAACACCCAGTTTCCTTCCGTGTTCCTAATTATGCCTCCACAAGCTGCATGGTTTTGACTTCTAACAGAGGCGTCAACGTCAATTCTGAAGTTTCCTGCTGTCGAGGGCCGCCAATAGGCTTGGTTAGAATTGTGTTCTATGAATATCTTGTGCTTATATATCCCGTTAGCTTTCTGTTCCATGAGGTGGAATAAAAGTTGCTGGACAACCTCGTTTGGGGATCTCCCCTTCCCTTCAAATAGTTGAGTACATCTTACTTTCCAGATCAGCCAATATGTGTGGGCAAAGACCTTGTTCCATGGCCATCTTTCCATCTTTTTCCTTGCAGGATCACTCCTTGAATTCCTATTAAGCCATACTTGTAAGTCACCAGAGAAAAAAGCCGAATATGCGTTAGGAGAAATAAGTTGTTTCCACACTGTTTTGGCTTTCTCGCAATCTCTCAGAGCATGAATGACACTCTCCTCACAATGACAGCCCAGAGGGCATGTTCCGCTATCAGTAAGACCTCTCTTAGCTCTTAGGGAATTTGTGATGACTCTCTCATGGCCAACTTGCCACATGAAAAGTTTGATTTTCTCAGGCACAGGCCATTGCCATATTTTTTGCCAAACAGAATTTGTATTTGACCCTTCTGGACAGGATAACCAATATTAGGCAGACTTGACTGTAAACCTTCCATCCCCTCCATGTCTCCAATAAACCGTATCTTCCTTTGCTCTCATAGGTAGTCTAACTCTTCTAATGATCTCAATGACCGAATTGGGTAGGAAGTGATTCCAGCGATTTAAATTCCATCTCCCTTCTGGCAAAAAAAAATCTACCACCATATCTTCCATGTTGACATCTATCAAGTTCTGAGTAACACAATTAATGAGAAGGACTTCTAAGGGCGTCCACCTGTTGGTCCAAAAGCGAGTGGTCTGACCATTATTTACTTTTCCTTCCACTCCTTGCATAAATTCACTCCAACTACTAGAAATAGCCTTCCATAATGGGGAGTATGTTTTTGGTCTAGTAATTTCAGGAATCATCTGAGATCCGCATTCATACTTGGATCTTAAACACTTAACCCATAGTGCCTCTGGTCTCGTTATCAAACCCCAACAGAGCTTCATTACAAAAGCCTTATTTTGGTTTTCCAAATTCTTTATGCCTAGACCACCCGCTTTTTTGCTTTCTAAGATTTTGTGCCACGCTATAAGGTGCATTTTCTTAGAAGCTTCGTCTTAACACCACAGAAAGTGTCTACTCACCTTTTCAATCTCCTTTAAAACACCACTTGGGATCTTGGTTGACTGCATTTGGTAGGATGGAAGGGCTGAGATAACTGCTTTTATCAGCACTAGTCTCCCTGCCATGCTTAGGTATTTCCCTTTCCAAGTGGACAGCCATGATCTCACTTTCCGAATAATATGTCCAAACGTCTCCTTTGTCACTTTATTGTGGAATAAAGGGACACCCAAATACTTTCCCAAATCAAGTGTGATGCCAACACCCAGTTTCTGACATAACTGTGAGGCCCTGTTAAAGTTGATCCCTTTTGAGAAGAAAGCTTTAGATTTTTGCAAATTAATCCTATGGCCTGATTCATTGCAAAACTCACCCATGACCTTTTTAATAACCCCCATTTGAGCTGTATTGGCTTCGACAAACAAGATGAGATCGTCTGCAAAAAACAAATGGGAGATGCAAACATCATTTCCAATCTTCAGTGGTTTCCACCTTTTTTGTTCACATTCCATCTTGATACGCTGGCCCAATCACTCCATACATAGCACAAAGAGATATGGACTAAGCAGATCGCCTTGTCTCATACCTCTTGAAGGAGTAAAGGTGTCGCCTTCTTTTCTATTCCACAGGATTCTCATCTCTACAGTACTCACGCAAGCCATAATCACATCTAATAAGCCTTTTTCCAATCCAATGCATTGTAGGGTACTTTCCAAAAAGCTCCAATCAAGCCTATCATAAGCCTTCTCCATGTTCACTTTAACTGCAACATATTTTTTCCTTCCATCCTTTCTACTCATCATATGTATAGCCTCCTGGGCTATAATAATATTGTCATAGCTGGATCTATTGGCAATGAAACTACATTGTTCTGTACTCACTAAGTGACTCATAATTCTTTGGAATTTGCTAGCGATCAACTTTGTAATGATTTTGCATCTTACATTACAAAGTGAAATAGGTCGCAGATCCTTAATAGATGTTGGTTGGTCAACTTTTGGGATTAGGACCATATTAGTCTGGTTGATTTTCGTGATAGAGTTCGGGTCTAAGAAAGCTTCTTTAATTAGCTTGCAAACCACTCCCCCCACCTTCTCCTATTGAGTGTGAAAAAAGTGTGCCTGGAGTCCATCTGGTCCTAGTGCTTTAAAGGCACCAATAGAGAAGGCAGCATTTTTTATCTCTATATCTTCAATTTTGGTATGTAGCATTTGCAGATCCATGGCTGAGAGAGGTTGAAATCTATTCAGCCAGGAGGTGTAAGCATAGGCAGCATTATCCTTTGTATATAGCCTCTTGTAGAACTGAGTAGCCATTTCATGCATCTGAGACGTGTTGCTTATCCAAACTCCATTCTCATCCTGGAGAGCTAGAATTCTCTGTTTTTTCCTCTTGATTACCGTAGAGGTGTGGAAATATTTAGTATTTTTATCTCCCCACTACAGCCACTGACATCTCGACTTTTGGTACCAAATAAGCTCTTCCATGAGTACCAGTTTATTATACTCTTCCCATATTTTCCTTTCTACATGAGTTAAACCGTTGTTGACTTGGGTTCTTCTAGTATGTTCAATGCCCTCCAATCTCCTTAATAACTGTTTCTTTCACTTTGGGATGTTCCCAATATAATCATTATTCAATTTTGTAGCTAGCGTCTGGAATTGATCAACTCCCATGCACCAATCTGTCTCAGTCCACGCCCTTTCCACTATAGAGTTGAACCCCTCTTCCAGGAACCACCTAGCTTGATAGTGGAATCTTCGTCTCACCTTTACTTGCCTCGAATTATTGCTCTAAGACATCACGATCAGTTTGTGATCAAACTTGTATTTTAGATCATGTGTGACACAGCTTTCTGGATTGGCTATCTCCCATGCCAAGTTACAGAAGACCCAGTCAATTTTCTCTTGCACTCTGTTTCTTTCCCATGTGTATTTAGATATGGGGTCTTGTATTTCTAGGAGTCCCGCATCGCTGATATAGTCATTGAAATTTGCCATAGAGATCATATGATGGTTAACGCTACCTATCTTGTCCGACGATGAACGATAGGCATTAAAGTCTCCCAATAAGATCCAAGGATCCTCAGTGAATTCTGTGATGGCTTGAATGGCTTCCTATAACGTAGTTCTCCTGGTATAACAGGTTTCACCATAGACAAAAGCGGAGAAGAAATGAGAGGAAGTACCAATTCTAGTAATCTGACAATGTATGAATTGTTCACCAGAGGCAATCAGCTTCACCTCGAAATCCCACTCGTTCCAAAGTACCCAAATTCCCCTTGAATAGCCCGAGGCCTCAACCGGGATCCAATTGTTGAACCCAAGTCGTTGAACTACTCTGTCGGCTTTGTCTCCACTGATACGTGGCTCAATAAGACACAAAATCCCAATCTAATTTTTGTGAACAATATCCTTGATAATAAGAGGGAAGGGCCAGCTTCCAGCCCCCTTACAATTCCAACAGGCAATATTCATATTAACCGAAATCAAAAGGAGAGAACCCATAGGATAGTTTACTTATCCTTTGTCGTGTTTAGAACCACTTCCAACTCTTCGGACCTCTCATCGGCCAAGTTTGCGGCTGCATCTTCCATGCTTTCCATGTCACTCTCCCATTTCTTCGCTTCGAGATCTGGTGGTTCAGGGTCATCATGGACTATCATTTTCACGCGTAGGTTATCTGATCCTTGTCCATTTGTAATAATATTTTGTTTTGACTATTGCATTGTTGGTCTTTGTTTATTTTTGGTGGTTTCTGTGGGATTACCCAATGTCGTTGCACTAGTGGGCTTACTTCTACATTCCATTTGTCCACTGACCACCACATGAGTTCGTTGTCTTGGGTTCTTGGATCTATCTTTTGTATTCTGACCCACTAAGGCCCATTCTTGTCGGGTTTTAGCTTCATGAGAAATCACTTGCTCTGCTACCTTAATTGTTGAATTAACTTTGGGCTTTTCAGGTATTTTGCCCTGGGCCTTTTGTTGAAACTTGGGCTTGCTTAATATTTTGGAGCTCCCTCCATTTTTTGTGCCTGCCGCCATCTTTGTATAGGAAGCTGTCACTTGTTTCTTTTTCCCTGAGTTAACCAGCATCTGCTCCTTCTTAGTCTGACTACTTACTACTTCTATGCTATTTCTTAGCTCCCTATCATCTGTTCTTTCATTGTCCAACGCAACCAGCGCTGCAAATCGTGATTTAGCCAAAGGTGTATCAGCTCTCCTGACACCTTTTGCTCCCTGTTTAGGCTCACTTTGTACTTCTTGTTGGAATTTGTTCCTTGAAAATCGAGATTTGGAGGATCCCGTGGTAAACATCCACAGACTGAAGGTGTCATTACCCGTTAGTCTTGAGTTTACCGTTCGCGTCTCTGGTTGCATCTCCGGTGGGTGGTGGGTTGGAGCAGCTGTACTAGTGCTTGCAGAGTTCTGTTGAGTAGCTTTTTTCCATGGGCAGACTTCCCTTCGGTGGCCATATATACCACATTCAAAGCATATAAGATTGAGACCTTCATGCCCCATATTGAAAGCTTCGTTGGCCACGATCAGTCTGGGCACAAGTTGTTTTTGCAGATCAAGTTCAACACACAACCTTGCATACCTTCCCCTTTCCACTTTGGCATTAGAGTCCATCCGATCCAAGAGTGTGTTCAAGTCCACCTGGAATGGTCGACCAATCCTCTCACCCACTTTGGTAATGCAATGGCTATTGTAGCAATGCATGGGTATATCAGGTAATCGAACCCAAGTAACAATGCGACCTAGTTGGTTTTTGAAGGGGTCGAAATATGGCATCCACCGTTGCACCAAGATGCAGTGCTGTGGTCCATGGCCCTTCATATAGTACCTTCCTATATTGTTGTTTCCAGAGTTCCTTGTTTGTGAACTTAACTACAAAGTAGTTATTAGGCAAGTTGATCATATCAAAGTCCTAGAAACCCCACATACGCATCAAATGAGATTTCAACATATAGAGATTATATCTTCTTCCCAAGACTGTGATTATTAAGGAGAAGTTCCATGGTTTACACCATTCGTTGTATTCTTCCTCTGAGACAGGAACCACAGGATATAACTCATAAGTTTTCTAATCTCCTCCATGGGTTCTGACATATTCCAGAATATGTCTTCATCATTTAAAAATAAATCTTCTGCTTCCATGCTTATACTTCCGTTCGCCACTCCGTTAAAACCCATCAAGGATTGCTTGTAGGATGGTCTTGGTTCCTTGTTCTGAGTTACCCCTGCTTTTGGCGGTGCACCCACCTCTCTGGTTTTCTGTGTCATGCTCCCCTCTTCTGCAGTTTCTTTTTTCTCCAAGTTACTTTCTTTTGATTCCTTATCCTCCATGTTGTCGTCCATGATGGCTGTTACTATCTCATCCAGTTTCTTCTTCTTTTTCCTGTTTGTCTTAGATGTGTCCAATGGCCAGTCCGACGGGTTCTTGCGTTGACCTGTGTCTTCCATGTACACGCAAAAGTTTGGCACAGATACTAAGAGAGAGAAAAAATCACAAAGTTCTCGTCGACAATTTCAGCTTGGTGGTTCTTTGATGAGCCATAGGGCTCCACATTATTGACTAAACAACAGTATCAATTAAGGGAGTGATAGTTTGGTCAGTATCAATTCCTGATTCATTCGCAGATGAATAGCAGAAATTCATGGAAATCTCATAGTAAAAATTTTATTTCTCTTCATGCCCGAGAAAAAGAAGATTTTTATGGGACTAAGAAAAAGTAATAGACCATAAAGAGTCACAAATTTTTTATTTTGCTAAGGGGTATCAACAAAAGAATTCCACTAAATTGCAAGCTGCAAGAGACTTGTGCTTTACTAAAAAGTTTAAAAAAAAAATCTTAAAAAGTGTTGTTTCCGCCTTGTGCTTTAGCAAGTCCTTGTTTCACTTGTTTCCGCCTTGTGCTTTAGCACAAAATAAGAAAAATAAGGGCTCTACATTATTAACTAAACTTGGTATTAACTGAGGGAGTGATAGTTTGGTCAGTATCAATTTCTAGTTCATTCGCAGGTGAATAGTAGAAATCCATGAAAATTTCATGTTAAAAATTTTATTTCTCTACATGCCAAAAAAAAAAAAAAGAATTTTATAGGACTAAGAACAAGTGATAGACCATAAAGAGTCAAAAAAATTTTATTTTGCCAAGGGGTATCAACAGAAGAATTACACTAAATTGTAGGTTGCAAGAGACTTGTACCTTACCAAAAAGTCCAAGAAAAGAAAAACATATTAAAATTTTTCTAACAGTTAATAGGTCCTTGTTTCGTTTGTTTCCGCCTTGTGCTTCAGCACAAAATAACAAAAATGAGGACTCCACATTATTAACTAAACAATAGTATCAATTGAGAGAGTGATAGTTTGGTCCGTATTAATTCCTGATTTGTTCACAGATGAATAGCAAAAATTCATGAAAATCTCATGGTAAAAATTTTATTTCTCTACATGCCCAAAAAAAAAAAAGATTTTTATAGGACTAGGAACAAGTGATAGACCATAAAGTGTCACAAATTTTTTATTTTGCCAAGGGGTATCAACAAAAGAATTCCAATAAATTGCAGGTTGCAAGAGACTTGTGCCTTACTAGAAAGTTAAAAAAAGAAAAGCATCTTAAAATTTTTCTAGCAGTTAATATTGATCTATAATATACAGATTCTTTTTCATTGTGGTCACTTTCCTGTCCATTGAACATTGCTTCTTCCGCCAAAATAGGCCTTGTCTTCCTCGGTAAGTACAAAATTTCCACTGCGTAGGATAGGATGATCTTGATGGTAACAGAGAAAGGAAACAAGTTGCTAAGGTGGTCAAAGAAGCAAGATTCAGGGAAACCCCTTTTTTTTTTCCCCCTTTTTGCAGTCTCCTTTTGACTAAACAATCACAAATTAACACAGTTCTGAATTGCAAGTATTGCATCAGGCTGCCAAAAGTGTTTACAGTATATGAACGGACAATATGAGTGTTATTGAAGGAATCAATTTGATCAAATGAACATGAGCTTTATGGTTTGTAATGCGGACTCTGGAATGGACATATCAGTCAATAGCTTTCTGCTTTGGCAGTTTGGCCTTTCATCCTCTTCCTTACATTAGTCCCAGGTTTTCTGGTTTGCCCTCGAGCTTGCTTTTCACGCCTAGCAAGAAAACATACCAAAGAATAGTCGGGTTTATATCTGCAGAAACAAAATGCTCTGGCAACTTCAAATTGTGTGATCCTACTGCACTCTTATTTTCTGGTAAAGGGTATTTTCACGAAATCTCACATTGGTCATGGGTTGAGAATTATAAATTTAATCTCTTTCACCAAAAAAGTCTGAGTTTCGAGTTTATATAGCTCCAATAATCCTACTAATACAACTAATATCTGATTTACTTGCATACTTCTACAACTAAATAACCAAACATGGATATTGAACTGTGTGAGATCTAATTTTCCAATGTTCTTTGATAGCTCAACGGTAGAGCAGTCAGCTTTCTGCATTTTTTTCTCTCTCCTCCTCCTTTGGGGTAAAAAGTATGTGAATTTGGTTGCATGAAAATAGCATAACTTTTGTATGTTTAAAACTGGTGATCTAGATCATTCTGGTTAGTGCTTATCTTCTGGTTAATTTCAAATATTTGACACTGCAAAATTGAAAAAAATTTGTAGATGTGAATTGCAGGCATGGTTTAGCCACAGTTAAATTTGAAAACAAGTAGATAAGTCAACACTTATCGAAAACCACCAAAACCATGGTTAATGCAAAACCAAATATGGTTTTAAGCATTTCAATAGTGAAATGCATCATTTAAGCACATTTTTAAGAAGTTAAGTGTATCTCAAAACAATTGAGAAAAAGGTCATGCTACCTATAAAGCATTAACTTCTAGAAACTAATAAAATTCCCACAAACAGTGAAATTCTTCTTTTAAAAAAATCGATTAAAACGAATGGCTGGTCAGAAGATTAAGATTACTCGGTTAAAATGCTGGAATGAAGAAGACGTTTTATACTTACTGATGAGAGTTCTTATCTTTAATCCTCACAGTGTCATTTCCTCCAGTCTCCATGGTCGAAACTTCCAGTTCTAGGAAATAGCTGGACTTTCCTTTCGCTTCACTGTGAGGAGAAAGACCAGTGTCATGGTGATCAGTACAACTGTTTTCAGGGGTAAATCTTGAAACAAAGAATGACATGGTTGACTGAGATGCTCTAATTTTTTGAGAAAGGTCCATGTTTATTGGATCATACTGGTTGGAAGGAGCAATATCCTTGTCCTCATTAGCAGACTGGGAGATAGACATGGATACAGCTTCCGAAGAATCCTTTCAAGATAAAAAGCAAAACAGTAGTATCATTACACCTGATCTCAATATATTGCCACTTACACTTGATTACAGATTTAGGTGAGGACATGAATAATGGAAGTTATCAAGAGCCTTAAATGCAAGTAACAAGAGAATGTTGCTGAAAATTAGTAACATTTTCTAATACGAATAAAGCAAACACAAAAGTGTACTTCAAGAGGTAGTGATAATGGATGATAATAAAAAGGGAGGAATTCCGACCTCCATTGTTCTTTCATTGAAGATATCTGACTTATCAAGTGATATATCCTTCTCTATAGAAGAGCAAGACACATCATCATCACCAACCAGTCCTCTAACTGGATCTTGATCTCCTCCAAATAATTCTTCAAAGTTTTGGAATGTTAAGTCAACGTCAGGTATGTTAAAATCATCTTGACAAATTAGTTCTTCACATATCCCAAGGTCTTGAATATGATGAGACCATAACTGCAAAAAAATTAATAAAACCTCGGATATGATGTCATCCAGATGAAAGCTACTGAGAAACCAGTATAATTTAAACAAAAGGAGGTATAAAAATTGGTAAAGAAGGAAATCCTTTATGTTGCTTATTGCAGCAAAACACAGACTAGAAGGGCAAAACCAGTGGCCTGATTAGAGGGCCAACAAAAAAGAACAGAAAATCATCAAACCTGATTGCTTTGAGATGGACTTTTGCAAGTCCAAAAGACCTCGCTGTTTAAGGGAAGGTCTGCCATTGGAGGTGAAGGTAAGTTATCAAGTTCAGAGAATGTGGATGACAAACTTTCAAGCCTCAGTTCTGCCGCGGGGCTGTCTCTTTCCTGAAGATTATTATTAAAATCCTGGGGATTTTGTGTATGCCGGTCACATTTTTCATCATAGTTCTTTCGGGTATGATGCATCGAAGAAGATGAGACTGTTTCTTGCAGCCCATTTATCAGGGCAGAATGATTAGTGTTCTCACAGACCTGAAGTCTTTTCAAATCAATAATTTGCTGCAAAATAATTTGTCTCTCTTGATCTTTTAACAATTTCTGCACGATAGAGTTCAAAACTGAGAAAATGACTTTAATAAATGACTTATCGGAATGAAACATATTTGCATTCTAGAATCCACAATTACAGATTTCATCTCTATAGCGAAAAAAGAAGTATTAAAATTATCATCCCGCCTACCTGACTTTGTCGACTGCTAGATGCCCCATCAAATTTGGCCCCAGATACCATTGAACGGCCTCCAGTTTGATCACCAGACTTTCCCGAGAGATTTACTGCATTCAAATCTGTAGAACTTCTGTTTTCTATCTCATTTAATTCAAAACCCCAGAGTACAGCAAAATCTTTGGCAGAAGGGCAACCCATATAACTTCTGATGGCTCGTTTCTGGTGTTTTAAGGATGGATCATGCAGCTTCTGATCACAGCCACGGCAGATCAAAATTTGGTGATCCAAACACTGCACATAAGCAAAATGGTTTCTACATAGGTTACATACAAGAGTTCTGAGGTGGCGGCTGGACAGTGCATTGGCTTTGTGGACCTTTGCGTCACAGGATAGACAAAGATATGCTTCATCAGCTTTACAATAAACCACTGGCCTCAAAGACGTGCAGAATTCACAAGCTCTTTCCATTCCCTTTGTTTTCAAAGGCCAAAGGAACAATATAATGTCATACTATGTCCATTATAAGAGATCTAAACAATAAAATAAGAGCTGATATAAAACATTTAGCCAACAGCTAAAATCAGAAAAAAGAAAAGGGTTTGTTTGCATAAACTTGAATCATAACAACAAATACCAAGGAAGTGATTGTGAATAGTCCTATGAAAAAAACTGAGCTAGTATTGATAAAGATTTTAACTGAAACTCCAAAGAAAAGTCTTAAAAAGATCATTAGTCTTCAAATACACAGATATGGTGAAGGCGTTGTAAGCATAGAAGTACCTGATAATCTGATATCTGAAATTCAAAAGCCAAATGAATGGAAATTCAGCTACAGCCCAGGACTTCTACCACTCAAAGTAGTTACCAAAAAAGACAACCAAGCTGCAATCCAAAATCATAACTCCTTAGATAAAACTGAATGAGATCTCAACAACGGAAGTAGCAAATCAATCCCAATACAAAGCCGAGACATCCCATCCCATCCCATAGTACCAATAAGCACGAAGCTCTTGTGAACTTTGAGGAGCATGCAGTTGAAAATTAAGCGTTGACGCACTTTTGGGACAATCTCATCATGACTTTTACAGCTGAGAAGTAAAAGAGACGTACCCGTGATTGTTGTTTCCCAAGAAAATTTTTGCAAGAAGGAAATAAAAATAGGAATTCCTCCAGGAAAGCAAACAGAAAGTGGGGATTATTGTTGTTATAGCACAGAAAAGCCAAAAGGGTGATAAATTTTCCTGGAAAAATGAAGGCTTTTGAGGATGAGGATCTTGCCTATGCTTTTCATTTCATGTGGGCTTGCTTTTGTATCATGGTGGTTCTGGGTTGCGTTGGTCGACGCTTCCTCATGGGGCAGTAATGAATGTAATGTAATGTTTAGCCATTTGGGATGACGTGGGAAGATCTGACCTTGAACTTTCCAGCGTGGATGAGAAGACGTGGATGGGGGATGTGGGTCCCACTGACGTTATCCAAATAAGACATGTGAAGGAAGGAACGTTGTTCTGTAATCCAAAAGGTTAGCCGTGTCGGACCAATGGGAGGCTGCCATGCCATGTGGCCTTCAAACGACGTCGCTTTCAACTCTCCGGGACGGACGGAGACCTCTCGTAGGGACCACAAATACGCTGGGGAGGACTCAATAGTCATAAGTCGTGACTCACGAGGTGGCTATAATCTATAGTTACCATAAGGAAAAATAATTATAAAGTTTCAGGAAAAATATAATTATTAAAAAATTTGAATCACAACTAAGTAATATGTAATGAAAAGTTTCAAATGACAATAACTCAATAATACTTTTAGTCTTAATTATAAGACCTCATTTATAGATTACAAATGAGGTCTTATGATTAGAATCAGAGGTAGTACTTCACTTGTAATTGGAATTTTTAATAATTACATTCTTTTCTTATGATCTTATAATAATTTTTTTTGAATTGGTTTAACATTTTAAATAGTTTGTTTATTAAGTTAAATTTTCATAGAATATGCTAAAAATAAAACTTAATTATTTTTGTAGTTTCAGCTTGTAGTCTTAAAACTAACCACACTTCATGAGTGTGTAGATGGAAACGAAACATAATTTTAAAGAAGATTTTATGGTATATGAAATAAATATGTGGAGGAATTTATCTTGATTTATCGAAAAGTATTTTTTAAAAGTACTTTTATAATTTTCCAAACAACCCCTTATTTTCAAAAGCACTTTAAAAAAAATGATTTCACACGAATTGAGACAAAACTCCTCTCACAACATACTCCTTCGATCTTTAATATATGACCCAATTTTTGAGTTGGTTTTTGTCCTAAATATAAGACCCATTTCTCATATTTATCAATTTTCTCTAAATTACCCCTATGGATACTCCCCCAACCATAATCAATAGAAGAGGGAGAGAGGGGGTATTAAGAAAGATGATTATAATGTTTTAGAAAAAATGTGTCACTTTTATTATAATTAATTAACTTACCTAACTTCCGTAATCTAATCAAATTAGTTAAATGGGTCTTATATTAAGAATCGGAGGAGTACTTAAAGAGGTGTGACTCATGATTGAAATTAAAATCTTTGGCAAAGATAAAAGTGACAAACTTTTGAATCAGTTCACCATAATACCTAACAATACAGGAATTTATTAGGGGGGAAGCTAACATTTTCCAGAACAGAAGCATAGCTACAAGGAATCGAATCTGACCACTTGCAAGCAAAGCTTAGATAATTGAGATGTCGTGAATTTCTTTATCAAAGAATGAGGATCTAAATTAACCTTTAAGTGTACAATTTGGTTTCTTTTCTTCTCTTCCAAATCATATTTAAAAAATAATAATTTGTTTCACAATGTACAAGTCCTTATTCTTCAAAAGAGAAGAAATTATATGCCTTACCCAGGATGTAGCATCCTGTTGCTGAATTAGATCGGTTCAAATATCAAATTCCAAAAGGCATAAAAATGACACAATAAAGTGATTAGCTTTGAAAATTCTCCCAACTGGTAGAGAAATTCCATATAAAAAGCAAATGTTTATATGGAAGTTGAACTTTTCATATATTTGCCGAAAAAGAGGCCTACCTTTGTTGATAAGGAATGCAAAAAGGACTGGAGAGAGTATTCTGTGGAGGTTAGATGGAATAATTAATGATGTTATGTTGGTATGTTGTTATTTGAAACTAACATGGTCCTCGTTCCAAGCAGTTGGACATTTTATTTTCAAGAAAACACCACCATCATCATCATAATAATAATAATAATAATAATACAAGGAGAAAAAAAGACAAATTTCAGTACAACAGTTGAAGGTGTTGCTGGGGAACACTTTACTGGGCTTAGATTAGAAGAACAACATAGTAAACGCAATTAAAACAAATTACTAAACGTAATAGGTCAAATCAAATAGGCCTCGTCCACAAAAGAGGGGGGAAAAAAGAATGTGAAAAAAAAAAAAAACCTTTTATGGCATGGAAGATTCTAGTGGCATTAAGTTGGACATAATTTGCCCCGAAAAAGAAAAAAGATAATTTTGATGCAAAATTTGAAGATGAACTGATATAGAAATAAGTCAAATTTTATTGCAAATTGAAATGCCATGGTCTTGTCATCGTCTCATCGCTCCATTCGAACAATTTATCGCGAATTATATAAGATATATATTGTCTTGAAAGTATTTACGTTTCTCTTTAACAGTTTAATCCGACAAAGGATCAATGATTTCAATGAATTAGGAAAAAAAAAGAAAAAAGAATCAAATCCATATACGTCAAATGGAAATCTGCATATTGTGTAAACGGATGTGCTCACAGTTACTTTTTCTGGTTTTCACAAAAAAATCTAGCCTAATTGAAGAAAATCAGGACATAAATTATTTTCATAGGAGAATCTTCCCTGCTCCTTACGAGAGCTTCTAGTGATGAGCACAAATTTGAACCGTTCATATTGAAATCAAAAGGTCCAAATTTAATAGAAAAATCTTACAAAAAAAAAAACTTAAAATCACTAAATTATTAGATTTCAATGCTCATCACTATAATGAACACCAAAACTAGAGTCTTTCTTATCATCCATTGAACACATGGCCAACGAAAGCAAGCACGGAAACAAACATAAGAGTTGCACCATTTTGTAAAACAAGAAAATGGAGTTTGATATACTCGATCTTAAATATATGACCTATTTTATAGTATAATTTACATTGCAAAATGAGTTGACAGGAGGGAGTATTATATTGCTCCAGCGCTAGGGACCCCATGACATGTGCAATCTGGTCATTTAAGATCCTCAGTAGATATGGTACCATTTGTACCATTAAGACACCAAAATATGGGAAATGGAGGACAATGACCAAATTCTGGTCCCAATGCCGATGCAATGAACTACAAGTCATGTGGGCCCAGGAATTTTTTCACTTTTTATAGCTAAACACATCTCTTCAATATCAATGGCGCACATTAAATCCTGATCATCACCATTGCACTTGCATGTGTTTGCCGGTAGTGGAACACACTAATTTTTCACAATCAACTCCCTCTCCACCAACAGAAAACATGCACTCAAAATGTTCCAAAGACCTAATCATAAGATGACCCACTTTGACCAACTCAACTGGTTCATTTTGAAAACGCGACTCACACAGACCATGAAGTTCATTTAATGGTCCAAAAAGCAGCATATCAGTAAATTCAGAATACAAATAATTCCAAGAAACGGAAATATACATTGAGTGAAAGACTTGTTAATATTAAGTTATTGACACAATTCATTTCAACCAAATATCTCCATTCAACTAGATCATGATAAAAGGTGGTCAACTTATAAAAAGTGCAGAAACCCTAGCATGATTCACGTCTAAGAATAGGTACAGCACACTGTCAACAACCCTATACCATATAACCAAGAAAATCTACCAAACCGGTGTTTCAGAATAAATTCATAAATTCTAAGCTGTACAATTGAGTCAAATATTGCATCTATATCAAAAAATACACCGTTTTCTCATAAAAGCATTATGAGATTAACTTTGAAGGCAATGTAACTCCCAGAAGAGGCACAAAAAAGGGTTGATTTCAGTTCCATGATTGAAGCAAGAGCCTGAATCAGAAAAGTATTGGTGAGATATATATCAATACAAGAAAGCACCATCATCTTCACATTTACTGTCAGAGGCAAAATGGTCCATTTTCTAACAACATTAGAACCCAAAGCCCCAACTAGGATCAAACACATCCACAGTATTTTTTTACCTAAATTATGGCCACTACTAAAGTCTGAACAAGGGTCTCTTGACAGCCTCGCAAAGCAAAACCGGTTTTGAGAAATTATTGACATTATCTCAGTAAAACAGCACAGTAAGTAGAACCCAAGCATAGCTCCACTTCTATTATCAAGTAAGCTGAGGTTCGTTCATAAAAAGATTGAACAAACTTATCTGTGTCATCATTTGAAAATTTTGAATGACAACTTAAAACTAAGACAACCGCTCATGAAACAGAAAATAACAGACCAGAAACAGAATTTTAAGAAGTGATAACACATCACACCTTGGTCAGCTTGACTTCACATGAACTTCAATGATATCATCATCTTCCATCCCAAGGCCACCAGGAGTTTGGGACGGATTAATTCTATCCCCATCAAAAGAAAATACTAAATGTGTCTGGTCAAGCTTTACTTTATCTGCATACATTTTGAAGATCCGTTCAAACTTGTCATCCTAAAAAAGTAGACAAACTTCAAATCAATCTTATGACATCATAGCATAAAGTGAAGTATGAATAAGGGGGAAGGGGGAACAGAGAGAAAGAACCGTCAAACTACATTTTCAAAGGATGGGTAGCAGAATGAAAATGTAACCCAAAGTACTGGAGAAAACTTTTTCATGAGAAAAGAAATCGTGCCTAAATCTCAGCAACTCAAATAAGCAGGTCAGTATTCTTCTCCCAAAAAAGCTTAAGAGAATAACAGTTGAACTAACATATTCACATCGTAAATAGAATAGAACAAAAGTTTGCCACGCAATTCTAACAGTTGGCTGTTGCTTAAAAGAAATAGCACAGCTAGTTCCCACTTTCAACATGATTTAATGTATATAGTGGCAGAAGCACCACAAATAAAGGGTACGTCAGACAGATGTTGATTCAAAGTTAGCAAAATAATTAATAGCCTTGGATAACTCAACAGTTACTAATAACAACAGAAAATTTAACAACACCGTATATATGCTAAAGGAATTGAACACAATATATATTATATACCATGTACACACGAAACTGCTTCACTCCATCCTTGTCTTGTATAGAGATGACAACCTTAACTCTTTCAGATGGTTTTGATGTTTTCTCAATTGCAGCATCCACAGAAGTCTGCAATAAATTATCAAGCTCCCTCTTTGCAGACTCCTTAACTTCTTGTAGCATGTCTTTTGCAGATTGTGCAAATGAGACAAGCTCCTGCTTTTTTAATCTACATGCAAGAACCAATTGTTGAAGCAACTACGAAACAATAGGAGAGAGAATAATATGGAACACTTCAGCATCTTGTCAGAAACAGAAAGATGCAAAATGTCTGGCTCATCTAAAAATCAAAGACAATCTTATGATTTCCTGCCCCCTGAAAGTCAGAGAGAAACTTTGCACATTTTACACAAATTTCCAATGATGAAACACACACACACACAGAAACTAAACGCAATATTAGATATAACACACAACCACACATGTAAATTATTTTCCTTATCATTGGAGTTGGTTTCTACATGATCACAGTAGTTTCTTCGTTCAAATATCATCCTTTTTCCTGTGGCCTGATTTCAAAAGTCATCACTTAATTTTTCTTGATATTTCAATTGTATTTTATATGGTAAAACCATCAATAAGGGAGACGGAGGAACACCATATGCCCACCTAGGTGGCCAAAAAAATTGATGGAAGCCCACTATCTTACATGGCCAATCACCCTCTGTCTCCTTATATTTTTCTTCTGTCAATGAGCTCTCCAAACTCTCCTCTAATAATAACCCAAAACAAGCAGTCCGAACAGCATTTCCTTGCTACAAAAATAAAGGTAGCATTTGTAGAATGTCAAGTCCATCAAGTAAATTAAGACACCGCTGGGTCTACCAGAGTTATTTCTCTTTCAACATTTTTCTTGTCCAGCATGGTGGCTAATGGAGGGGTTATAAATTCAAATGATCAAACCCATAAGGTTGACTGAATGTGTAGTCAAAGATAACTGATAAAAAAGAAGATACATTTCAGGTTGGACTTTGTCATTAAGAATAAAATAGACACAGATAGAGTTTTCCTAACAGGCAAAGAAATAGAAAGACAAATAATTCCCAATGGAGGAACTTTGCAGGGTTGGATTCTGGCTCATGCAGTATCACTTAACATTTTTCTCCCCAAAATTACAAGAAACCCGTATGATTTTGTAATGTTGTGAAATGAAAACCAGCACTTGTGCATTACTCCATAGTCAAAAAATTGACGGGACCTGCGGAATAGTGCATCTAAGGTTTATAGCAAGAAAAGGAAAAACGTGGAAGACAGCACATGTAAGGAAGGTGAAAGAATATTCAAATATCCTAGAAAAGGAAAGAAGGATGATACGGTTGGAAGAGAAAGTCAGGGAATCAACACCACGTTTATACAGTTTCATTAGAAACCAAGATCATTTCAATGTGTTAAAATTTATGTTTTCCTAATCCATTTAATTCAGAAAACAGACCAGATGGCAGTAATGCCTTCTCTTCTTTATCCATTCCAACCTATTACCAGTTATAGTTCTTCATGCACGTATGGATGTACACGAAATGCATAATTTTCGTCTCCAAAACCATGTCACCATGCCCCTTCAACTTCTCTAATTCTTATAGTCAGCTTTCAGCAGTGTCCGGCTCAGCATCACAAATAACCTAACTACTTGATTCTTTTAGCTTCGTACCAAAGTTAGCAGCCACCAAATGACACCAGTCCCCAACAAAATCAAGGGTGTATTTTGGGCATCAAAGAAACCCCGCCTTTTCAATATCCCCAGATGCCCACTCTCCCACCACACACACGCACACAAGCACAGACGCACGCGAATAATAGAATGCTCAGACCTCAACTCCTTTAATGTTGAATCCTCCGCAAGCGACTTCGATGCATCTCTCGAGACCTTTGGTGGAGGAGGTAGCCAGTCATCCTCTTTATCCTCAATATCGACCACCTCCACCGATTTCTCTTGATTCTTACCATTCATAACCTAAACAACGTAATAGTTTCAAAAAACTTAGAAACGAAGCATTCATTCGAGGCAAATTAGATGAGATTAGAGGTATAAGTTATATTACAGGATGACAAGTCTTCCTCTTTTTACCAGCATAAACCACGACCTCGTCCTCCTCGTCGTCTGCCAGAAATACAGAATTTAAAAGTCTCCGACAACATAAAATACAGAATTCAAAAGATTCTTGCTTCACAGGCTAAAACTACATGGACAATAATAACTTCCTCCCGAAAATAGAGGACATTAATAGTAGATAAGAAGGAAAAAGAACCTTCGAGGCACACAACATGACTAGGTTGTACACGTCTGTAATCAAACAAGGGCTCCAGTTCTTCCTTAGATTCCGCCTACATTGAAAAAACCCAGGGTTTAAGAAATCAGATTAAAGAAAAGTTATGAAATTTACTGAAGCAATTCAGAATTGAATTGTACGAGATAAGATTCAAACCATAGCAAAGACTTCGGTGAAGCTCCCTCGTTCTCCCTGCCCTGTTCTTTTTGTATACTATTTTCAATATCCCGCCTGAAACTCGAAATTGTACTGCCTTCATCGGATTTGCAGGAAAAATTAATAATAAATAGACGAAAAATTAATATATGAGTATTTATAATATAATAGGAAAATCTATAAAAAAAAACCTCTTAAATTTTAAGATCCCAAATCAAAAATTAAATATTTTTTCATTTATTTTTTAAGCATAGTTAATTGTTGATTTAAAATTTTAAAATTCAGTATGTATTTTTTGGGATTACTCTATTTGTAATTTATAGTTGGAAAAATTACTATAAAATCTTTTAAAAAATATAATTATTAAAAGACTCAATAATAACAAAATATCATATCAGGATGCATTGATAAGTTTCAGTATAAAAAGTAACAACTTTTTACTCGTTACAAAAAAAAATTTTATAATAATTTTTTTTCTTAGGACTCAAAACAATTCTCCTTTTATAATTTCAGCTCATTTTCAATTAAGTTTTTGTGGTTTTCTTATTGAGTCCTTATAATTTTGATCTCTCCTCTCATAATTTGTTAATTTGTGAGAGAAGTAGAAGCCAAGACATAGCTCTTACCCAGCATATACATAATAATTTTGTTGCAAGGATAAGTAAAAGCAAAATCAACGACACTACAAAAATTTATGAGTATAATAACTTTTATTTTTATATCGACAATAAACAAATTTTATTTTTAAAAACTTTCTTTTCATATACTTTCTCCTGTAATTTTTATAAAAACCCGAAATTTAAATGGCCTTGATTCTTTTTATGGGAACTTAATTGATGTTGTTTGAACATTTAATATGTTTTTACTATTTTTCTCCTAATTAATTTTATATATTACGTTAATTAAAAAGTTGGCAACTTGTCATATTATACTCTCTTTCATACCTTGTCTCCTTATTATTCCATTTTTCTCTCTTACTTATCCTCTTATAAATAAATAAATAGGGACATACTATTTTCGGTACTAATTATAAGAGTTAGTTTACTAATTTGAGGATATTAAGAAAATAAGTTAAGTTAGTTTTTTGAAATAAATATGTGTTATTTTTCCTAAAATATTCTTGCTAATCAAGCATATCGATTATAACTATCATTATTAGAAGGACTATTTTGGAAAAAAAATACATAAATATGAGAGACAAAGTGGATTGAGATCTTATATTTAGGACCAAAATAAAAGTTAAATAAGATATTATATTAAAGACCGAAGGTAGTACTTAAAAAAAAGTTCATTCTTTTTATATACTTATTATTTTAAATTAATTTAAACTTTTTTTTTAAATTGCGTGATTTAGATTAGAATAGGGGAAAATGACACATAAAGAAACCTGAAATTATAAAATGCCAAAATGGGAAGCTAAGCAAATGTATTACCAGGTAGGGAAGTGTTGCCTGATTTGGGATTATGCAAATGTTGGGTAATTACCAAACAGCCCCTCATGATCCAAACAAAGAAAATGACCAGTGGAAGTGTGCAAGTTGTAGCGGGAGCTGGAGGAAAAACTTCGGAGGGACCATGAACGTGGGATCATAAACGCGTGAAGCAAGAGCTGAACAAAGTAAGCAAGTGAGGTTAGTATTCAGGTTATATTGTTCTTCTTTCTCTTTTGTCCATCTCCTTTATGCGCTAGTTGATTTTCCTCTTCCTGTTAGATGGCAATGTCGATGTGGGGATGGTTTTGAGGTGGACAGGGTGGCGAAGCAGGGAGATGGTGTGGGTATATAGAAACTGTGGGGAAGGACGGTGATCAGAGGGTGAATGCATGGGGAAGGAAAAACACTGAGGGAGAGGGGTTTGATGGTGTCATAAATGGGTTAGAGTGATTAGTGTCAGATAAAGGCACAATGTTGAGGGGAGATTTGAATAATGGAGTGGATTGATTCTGAGAAAATAAAGCATTAGTGTGGACAGGAAAGAAATGAGTGTTTTGTTACAAATTATAAGCATAAATGTGTCAAACCCTAAGTTGGTCGTGTAAGTTGATGATGATGGTATTAAGTCATATAATCATTCGACTTCTGTTATCAATGCAGGTAATGAAGGAAAATGAATTTCGAAGCTGGGTCATCTTGTGAGAAGGAGTTGTTCTGTTATTTTCATGTGGGAGGAAAATTTGTGACAAATGGTGAAGGTGAAGTGAGATATAATGGAGGTGGCGTGAGGTTAAGAAGCATTAAGGATGGGCTGACACTTGAAGAATTGAGGCTAATGATATGTGAGTGGATTGGTGGTGATGGAAGAAATTATGACATTAAATACACAGTGGCCTTTGATGAGAAGACACTGATTGACCTTCATGACAATGTTGAAATGTATAACCTCTTTCAATACAATGGGAACAGCGGTCATGTGTATGTGGCCGAAAAAAGGCAGGGGTCCCCAATAAGGGTGAGCAAAACCGAACCGAAACCGAAAACCGAACCGAACCGAAATTAATTCGGTTTTTTTTGGTTCGGTTAATTCGGTTTTTTTTTCGGTTAATTTTTTTGGTTATTTCGGTGTTCGGGGTTCGGTTCGATTCGGTGAGCATACTAAAATTTCAGTTATAACCGAATAACCGAATAATAATTTTTTTTCTTTTTTTCTATTATTTTTATTTCTCTACTTTTTTTCCAAAATACCTCGGTCCCTCTGGTCGTCTCTCAGTCTCGCTCTCTCAGTCTCAAACCCTCATACTCACTCTTGCGTCTTGCCCTAAATCTTTGCCACAGCCTCCTACCTGAAACGAGTCACTCAGCTTCTCACCTTCTCCGAGCTCAGCCGTCGTCTGTCATCCGTCACCCCGTCATTGCCTCGCCTCTGGTTTGTGGTTTCATCGCTTCATTGGCTTGCCCCTACGACATTGCTCTGCCACCCCTGTGACAGCTTCGTCTTCTCCGGCAGCTTCTTCTTCTCTAGCAGCTTCATCTTCTCCGACAGCTTCATCTTTTCCTCTCCAGTCGCCGACACAGTCATCTCTGCATCCGTGAGTGGTGAGTCTATCATTCGACATGTTGTGTTCTTGTATATTCATCAATGAACAAATAGAAAACTTGGATCCATATCTTATGGCTTAAATGCATGTGATTGGAACATTACTTGATTTAACAGACAGTGAGAATGGGTGATGCTCAAGTTATATAATTTGAACCGGACTAAGAAGTCATATTAATGGGTGATGCTTAAGATACAGAGAGTTCAGGCTCTTCGTGTCATTTGACGTTTGAACATTATATTCTTACATTTAAATCATTTAATTAGAGGCACAAATGTTGTTGGAGACAAATGAAGAAAAGGGATTAATTAGGTACTTAAATTAGATGGACATTATGATCACACCCAGACGGAAATCAGGAGATGTAGCTTTCATGAAAAGTTATTTGATTTCATATTCATTATAAATTGTGGTTTCTTATATAATATGCTGTCACTGGTTGGGGAATATGCTGTATATGGAAGGAAAATCATGATGTTTTCCCCCGCGCAAGTCGCAACTGCTAAAATAAAAGACTTTATATTGTAAGCAAGTCAGAGTTGGGCTGTCAGATATTAAGATTTTTCTCTAGAAAGAACTCCATCCTTCTCAAATTATCTCTCCTAAAACCGGTTTTCTCGTCATTTCCATTTTTCAAAAGAAAACAAAGATTGGATATAGAGTGTTAGTTGTAGATTACAAAAGAATGACCAGACCGAGAAACAAAATTAGCTTCTGAAGAAAGAAAACCAAATCCAGGCGAATTTGAATTTGTTTTCAACTTACATTTCCTTTGCTTTTCTAGCTCGTGAAGCTCAGGTGGTCCTTCGAAATGTTAGCTTATCGATGGAAAAGCTTTGACGTTGACCTCAAAATAATTGCTGAACTGAGTTTTTCCCCCCTGCCTCTAGTGTCTATCTTAAGATAGACAGGACCAGGAAGTTTTTTTCCCTCCCTCCTTGTTTTATTTTCATTGTTCCTGATGTTGAACATTCTGGAGGCATAACCATTGCAAACCTATTGGCTAATGTCAAAATATAAAGTGTGAACTGCATTTCGTAGCTCACTACATATCTATAGTGGATTATAATTCTAATTAATTTTTGCACCGGATTCACTGGCACTATTTTGTCCTAATTTTGGAGCAATAAAAATATTCTATTTCATAGGATATTTTTGAGTCTATGGGAGAATTTGTTGATGGATTGAAGTTTTCTGGAGGTTCTCACAGCCTGATCCCAAAGACTGTTATTAAAGAAATGATTGACATGGCGCATCAGCATGATGTTTATGTCAGTACAGGCAACTGGGCTGAACATATGGTTGGGAAAGGTCCATCAGCTTTTAAGGAATATATTGAGGTCTGAGCTGATTGCATAATTATTCTGTAATGAATTTGTATTTCTGATTTATAAATCAGTGATTGACGTGGTTTCTTATTTATTATAGGAATGCAAGCAATTGGGTTTTGATACAATTGAACTAAATGTTGGCTCTTTAGGAGTTCCTGAAGAAACATTTTTGAGATTTGTTCGCATGGTTAAAGGTGGCGGCTTGAAAGCTAAGCCCCATTTTGAGGTGAAGTTTAACAGGTCTGATATTCCCAGAGGTGGTGATAGGGCTTTTGGGGCTTTTGTTCCCCCAGCACCTCGATCATCTGGTACAATGCAACTCTTTATTCTCTTTTTTGGTCTTTGCATAGGCACAAATGGGTCGTATGTGCGCGTTCTATCTGTCTCTCTTATATGATGGGAGTAGACATATTGAGGATTCTAACAAAATGTTTCTATTAGCGTTATTCTACTCATTAATGAGTGTTTATCTGGAAGTTATGAAAAATAGCTTTTGGTGTTTCTGCGCAACAGGTTTTAGGAAAAATACTTGAGTAAACAAATCTTATGCTTAATTTGTTTTTTTTAAGCTCTAAAGTTATGTACTCTCTAATTTTCTTATTTTCCTGTTTAATTGTAGTTGTTGATGACTTGGTGTTGGTGGCAGTTGCATGCAAGGAATTTGGGCACAAGGATTGGCTAGAATTTGTTATAATTTTGAATTTCACATGTTATGTTGTTAGTACTTGGTTGGTTTGTTTGGATTTTAATTATATTTGGATTTTTTTGGTTATTGGTTTGTATGTTCTTGTAGATTGATACTTGAAAGAGATTGATTATTATTTATTCTACTATTATATATTTATATTTTAAATTTGATGTCATCAACGTGCATTTGGTTTACCGAATCAGGAGTTGCAATCATGAATGAGCGTCTTGGATTGTTATTATAGATTGGGCCATTTGGTGTCATCAATGTGCAAAAATGCTTTGGTGTCATCAGGAGGCAAACATCGAATGAGGAGAGGCAAATATGTTAAAGGGATTTACCAAAAAAAAAAAAAGAGGGTCCAGCTTGGTTGGGCCATAATAGTATTAAGAAGGCCCAATAACCGAATTACTATACTAACCGAACCGAAATATTTCGGTTATTTCGGTTTGGTTATCTTACTGCTTTCGGTTTCGGTTCGGTGTTGTTTTTGCACTATTTTCGGTTATTCGGTTATTTCGGTTATTTGCATTAACCGAACCGAATAACCGTTTGCACAGCCCTAGTCCCCAACTAAAGGACAATGTAGGAATGTAAGTGGAAGTTTGTCTTAACTATTTGTTGTCATTTATGAATTTCATCTTGTCATTTGTGTTAACGAGTCTTGTCATTCTGAATGCAGAACAGAGAGATTCATGGGCATGTCACAGCAAACGGAACTGTATGCGTCTCCCATTAGTTTGTGCTGTGATTATGGCTGGCTCAGTTAAGAAAATGCTCGTGAATGTGACAATGATGAAATAAGTGGGCCCCTTAATGTGGATACATCCATCAGAGTTGAAAATACGGATGGTAGTGAGATGGTTCATGCAGAATGGAAGGGACATTTTACAGGAGTGGGCCAACATTTTCCTAGTGCAGATGTATTTTGGGTGTCTGCATACAAGTTTGCACTTGCAAACAAGTTTGTGCCCAAGTATGTGAGGAATAGCAAGGAATTCATGTCGATGAGGTGTAAAGTTGAGGGTTGTCCATGGAAGCTATGTGCAAATCATGTGGGGAAGAGTTGTGATGTGCTACGAGTGACGACATTTATAAACTGGCATGTTCATTCTGCCCAAAGATAGCTTGGATGTGATGCATAGTGGAAGAGCTAGTTTGAACTCATCAATAATAATTGATGAGATAAGGGATCATGCAGACAAGCGCACTTCTGAGATAAGGAAGAAGTTGAAACGAGAGTATGGGATTGATCTAACATATAAACAGGCTTATAGAGCAAAAGAGAAGTCATTGGAAGACATATATGGCAGGCCTGAACAATCATATATGCTCATAACATGGGTATGTGAAAGGCTAAAGGAAACAGATGAAAAATCCGTGGCTGAATGGACTGCTATTGGGAACCGATTTGAGCGTGTTTTCATTGCCTACGGGTCATGCATTGAGGGTTTCTTGGGTAGCGTGAGGCATATTATGTATGTTGATGGAACTCATTTAAGCAGACCATATAAGGGGACAATGTTGCCAGCTTCAACTTATGATGCAGATAACGAGCTGCTACCGTTTGCAATTGCAATTGTCAAGGGAGAAACACTAGATGACTGGACGTGGTTTTTCTATATGATAAAAAAAAATCCTGGGTTCTGTGGAAGTAACGATTGTATTAGATCGATACAATGCTATCATCGGAGGAGTGGCATCAATCTTTGGGGGTCAAAGGCATGCCTTTTATTATAGACACATCAAGGAGAATTTTAGTTCAGAAGTTATGAAAATGAATAAGGGGCAAACAAGAACAAATGGCCGATCAAAGGAGGATGCACTACATTTATTGGATAAAATTGCATATGCAAGGATGGATGAGAAATTTGAGACAGCAATGGATGACATGAGATCCTTTTCTCCAAGGCTATTTGATTGGCTTATTCGTCATGGGAAGATGTAGATAGGTAGACTAAAAGCAGGTTCCCATATAAAAGATGGGACAATATTACAAGTAATATAGCAGAATCATTCAATGCATAGATGGTCAATCAGAGAAAGCATACTGTACCCCAATTGATCTATGAGCATCGAGATAAAGTTGCAAGAAAGTTGCATGCCTCCTATGTGGCTATGACCAAATGGAAGAATTGCGTTGGTCCAAATATAGAGAGTAAGGTGCTGGATATAGTGGCTGGGTCTAACCATATGTATGCTGAAAATTATGGTGGGGGAAGAGTGAAGGTGACAACATCACGTGAAGACTATCAGGTTGATGTTGGATTACACCAATACAGTTACAGATCTTGGCAAATGACGGGGATCCCTTGTTCCCATGCTTGTGCTGCCATCAAGATTGTGCATGGCAATGTTTATGATTATGTTGATAATTGCTATAAAAAATCATCACAAGAAAAGATTTATGCTCTCAGTATGATTCCTGTGGTAACAACATGCATGCCTCACCCAAATGACTACTATAAAATAGAAAATGTCAGTGAGCAAGTTTTCTTGCTACCTCCCATTACATCTCGACCACCAGGAAGGCCAAAAGTAAACAATGATGAATCACAGTTCCAGAACAAACGGATATACTAATGTGGAAGATGCCACCAACCTGGACACACAAGGAGGAATTGCAGAAATCCTAACTCATCATGAAGTTTCGAGTATAGTGGGGATGGGTCATTTTTTAGTGTACATAGTTATATGCTCCGCCCTTGTCAACTTTTTTGGGATTGGGGTTGTAGTTAGGAGCTAAGTGGAGACATTTTTTTGTAAGTAAGGTGATAGAAATTTCAATGATAAGGGAGCATTAAGTGTGGCTAGTATCTTAATGTCCACTTGTCATTGAATACATGAAAGGAAGTTACTATTACGGAGATGTTAGCTTTTGTTAATAGCGCATTAGTTGTTGTCATTTTCAAATTTGTTCTGGTCATTGGCAGTGATGCTATCAGCATAAGCTGACAGTTGATCTTAAACTGATGTTATATAATCAGATCAGGTTATCCTTATCATTATCGTTGTCATATTCGGACCACTTGTTGTCATTTTTAAATTTGTTCTGGTCATTGGCAGTGATGCTATCAGCATAAGCTGACAGTTAATCTTAAACTGATGTTATAAAATCAGATCAGGTTATCCTTATCATTATCGTAGTTATATTCGCTTCACTTGGTGTCATTTTCTGTTGGATATCAACAGGATATATTGAAGTAAAATTGAGTGACCTGAACAAAAAATGGAAACCAATAGCACATGTCCAATGGGGTTGTTGTCATCATCTGTTTTGGTGTGGTTAAACTCAGATTCACTCATGTTATTGGGGAATAAATTGGCATCATGGATCTCAACAATCATAAATTTATGGACACCAATCTCTGTTAACCATAAGAATACACAGTAAATTTTTGGTCAGCCTACAATGCACATTACATACAGCAATCTAATAGAGGACAAGTGAATTATGAGCCTAACATCAAGACACCTAAGACTGATGCCTTTTCTTGGACTTTGTGCTCTTGGTTGGTTGTGGTTGTCGAATAAGAGTCAATGCCTCGTCACGTTTTTTCATTCAGTTCATGATTCACCAACCACCATGTCAGGTCACGACGAAAGCTAGTAACTTCTTCCTCTATGTAGGTAAGGGTCACACCAGGTTCCCATCTTCTCAGTCATATCATGCAGTGCGCCCCACAATCCCTCCTGTGGACACAACAATATTAACACAGTTAGTTAACATATCTGACATGTGCATTTACCACACATAATTCGAATTTGACAAAACTGACAGGTTATTCTGCTGGGGAACTTCTGCAAATATCATGGGAGACATTGGCTTTTTCCCAACCAATCCTGGCTTGACCAAGTTCAGTATAATATTGAACCTCATCCTCCGCAAAAAGATTCAGGACCAACATAGAAAGTTTAATGATTTTACAGGTTCAAAAACTAAGGTAAAGATAATGAGTTTTTTCTTACACAGTCATCCACAGCCATTTCCACTGGGTCTTTGATGACAACCTTCTTCTTATTCTTTCTGTCCTTAGTTCCGAAATGGTCACTCATGGAGTCTAATATGTGGAAATCCAATGTGCTGGGCTGAATGGCAACACAAAACCAGTGTTGGCCAACAAGAGCCGGACCAATTATGAAATCACATTTAGCTAAGTTGTAGCTAAGGAACCCAGGAAGAAAGAGCTTCTTATATTTTTGGGCTTTCCAGGTTGGATCATGTGCCATCATGTTCTGCATGACATGAAATTGTTAATCCATTAACAGAGAATAAGTCATTTCCAATTCAATTACTGTCATTGGTATTTGCATTCAGAATTATGCAACCTCACCATGAAATCCACATCGAAAATGTGCCTTTTCCCTGGTCCTAACTCTGCCTTTATGTCCTTCATCACTGCCTTGCACACCAAATTAAGCACCTACAGAAGACAAGTGAAAACATCATTCTGATACAATAATCTCACCAAACATTATCAAACATAATCATGGGTGCAGGGACAGAGCATTCTAAAATACCCTGTTATTTACTCTGTTCACTCCACCCAAGGAAAACAGCTGTTGTCGGTCTATATCTTCATCAAACATTTTGATGACAATCCTACAAACATTGTCAAATGTCAGTGACAGAAAGTATGGTATTGGGGACATCATCACTTGTCATCCCCATGTATTTTATTGTCATTTTCAATTCTATTGTTGTCATTGTTAGGGCACACTGTGTTATTTAAAAACAAAAGGCTAGCCAGGGATATACTTACATTTTCCCCTCTTCCTCTCCCTTGGGTCTACGGGATATTAAAGTGAAAAAAAATATCCCTTTCCTCCTTTGGCCTCTTCATCCTCAGAGCTGCCTTGAATTCCATCCACAGAGATTTAATTGTGGAACTCTTTGCCCTTGTTGACCTCCTAAACTCAGTCGATTTTTCAGGCCCTCCTTTCTCCCCACTATCACTACTCACCCATTCGTGATCCAACAGCAAAGGAACATTGGTAGAGGTCATTGTCAGTACATGTGTATCTTCCTCACCCTCATCATCTAAATTCCGAACCTCCTTATCATCATCTTCCGCCTCTTCAGCCACATAATCATGACTGACTTACATGTCATCATAGTCATCTTCCTCCTCATCAACCACATGACCTCCTTCCCTGTCATCATGGTCATCTTCCTCCTCATCCTCATCATCATCATCATCATCACCTCCATGACTATCACGGTCACCCTCATCTTCCACCTCCTCAACCATGTAATCATCACTGACTTCCCTGTCATGAAGGTCATGTTCTTCTTCATCCTCATCCTCATCCTTCTCATCATCTCCTTTGCTGGTTTCATCCTTATCAAGTTCCTCATCTCCGCTTCTCGTTGCAACCTCTCTTGCAATCTCCTCCACCACTCGATCAACATCATCAGCTTCTTCAACATTGTTACCACCTGCATCACCAACTGTTTCAACCCCTTCTTTAGCAGTGGCATTCTCATTCCCCATCCCCTTAACTTTGGCGTTCAATCCAATATGCAGTTTGAGTAGCTCATCATCAAGAGCCTTCATTAACGTCCTCTGGCTTTCTTCAAGCTTTTTAACAAAACAAGCCCTCAACTCCTTCAACGCCTGCATACACAGTAAATGAAGATATCAAAAAAATTGATCACTGTTATCAAATGCCAGTATCTCACTGGTTATTTGTAAATAAAGTCTTGTCATCTCAAGTATCAACCTTGCTAATAGACTTACTTAAACTCAGGTCACGTATATTTTCTAAATTCCCACATACCGAATCTAAAGACTGCAGAATTGGACTGTCCTCATGTCCTGCTGAGTAAACCTCGATGCCACTGCTTTCATGCAATATTCCCATGCTGCTACCTCTCTCTTTCTCCACCCTCTCCTTTGTCTTCTCCTCGGTCCAATATTCAATGGGGCTTGTTGAACCCTGGTCAACAAACAATCCTAGTGGGAAACGCTCAGCAAAATAAAGCTGCAAAACCAAATAAAGATAGGTCACACTTCTGCAACAATAACATAAAACAAAAATATAGTGAACCATAAGAAAAATATTGACTTACCAGCAGCAAATAAAGACACCCTCCAACACTGCAAGTTCCTCTCTTCTTCTTCTTCTTCGTCATCTTCACAAAGTCTCCCATTTCCTTCCACAGGTTCTTGATTATGTATGTTGACCAATCATATTTTCCAAACCCATCCATCGTGTGACACATCACTTTCAACAAACGTATATGTACAGTTGTGCTTGACCCAGGACATAAAAAAGCTCCAACCGTATAAAGCATAAATAGGAACTCAAAATTGTCACTTTCTTTCCCAGATAATATCCTCTTCAGTATCTGGGTAAATGGAACCTTCCAATAAGTGTCCTTTAACCTCTTGTATTCTGGGTCATCCTCACTAACATCAGATTTCACTTCCTCCCCACTGTTAGGTACACTTAGAAACTCATGAGCATCTTTTGCTTCAATTGCCTGCCCTTGCCCCCTAATGGTCAAAAAATACGTTGGTGGGTCATAGCATCTCAACAATAACACAAGTAGATCACGTGGAAGTTGCTTCACATTCATATTAAGCAAGTTCCCAAATCCCATCCTCTCAACTTTCTGCCTTAACCGCCTGTTTTTCTTCACATACTCAACCAATGATAGAAATCCGGGCAATGAGCACCGGGTGTATAAGGGAACATTATACTTCTTCTTCTCACCTTTCTCTGGCTTCGTTTTCTTTGCCCTCTCATTATACCTATCTTTCTCTTCTTCACTCAAGGCCCTCCATGCCTTCCCCACTTCAATTTTTTCCTCTCTTGCATTTTTACACTTCTTTCCTCGTTTTGCCATATACTCCCTTGACAAACTTAATTATTTTTATATTTTTTGATATCTTTTATATGGGTTTTGTCAACTTCATTAGTTCTTTTGGCCCTAATTGACTATTAATTGATTTAATATATTTTATTTTGAATTAATATTTTATAGGGGCAAAATTGTCATATTTTGGTTTAATTGTGAGTAATTGGTTTTTGAGGACAATTAATGCTACCTTATTCTTGAATTTTGTTTGCAGGTTTTTGGAAGATTTTAAAAAAATAAATAATTAAAATTAAAATTAAAAAAAAATATAATAAAAAATAATTTTAAAAAAAAGGGGAGCCCCCCACTAATAACCTATTATTATCATCTAAAGAGGGCGGAAGACGCAACACGCCGAGGAAGCATTATTCATCATCTTCATTGGCGGCGTGAAACAAAGAAACGAGCTGGGAGGCGTAAAAAAAAGACCGGAGGCTGGCAACACACGAAACAGAGGAGACACTGGGTGGCAGAGAGAAATAAAAGCGGAACAAAGGAGGCAGCACACGCGACGCTGAACGAGCTGGGGCAGCGAGAAAAAAGAAGAAACAGCAAAACAGAGGCTCATGGTGTCATCCTTAATCATCTTTTGCACTGTTCCGTCACGTATCTTCCATGGCAGACCGCAAAAGAGCATTGATTGTGGCATTTTTCATGGCTATGCGTGGCTAGAGCTATGAAATTCTCTAATTCAACAACAATGGCAGGAGCTTAGATAATCAAAGGGGAGTTTTAGTTGCTTTAATTTCTTACTCAATAATTGTTTAACAATTCCTAAGTCTTAGGATAGTTTTTCTGATTGTTGGGATAATTGTATTGCTTAATCTGATTATATTTGGAGATTATTGTGACTGAATTATTGCTTAGCATTTGACATTGGGCTGTTTATAGCTTTGATTTCAATTATAATGTTGTGGTTATGACATTTGTATTGATTTTGGAGTTAATATATTGTGATTTTCTAAGATGGCTTGGAATTTTGGATCATATTGTCTCTTGCTAGCTTTAATTCTGTTATTTTGGATTTAAGAGTTCTAATTAAGCATTGGTTTTTAGCATCCTCAATCCCATTTTACTATTCTGGTTGCAGTTAGTAAGTTGGGATTTTAGGAAAATATTTTGTGGCAACTCGAGGTGGCTCGGTTGTTGAATTAAAAGCTTAATTATGATTCTTAATTCATTGTTTTAACTCCCACATCTTTTAGAGTGATGATTGCCTGTGTTGTTGAATTGGAGGATTAATTTTTATCATTGTTATTCATGTGCTCATTTTCATTTTTTTCATCTTCGTTTATTTCAATCATTTTTATATAAAAATAACACACAAAAAAAGGTATTTTAACTTCAATTTAATTCAAGGCATTTAGTTAGCAATTCCTCAAAATCAAAAATCCTTTTTTATAGTTTAGACTACTTGCATTTATTTACTAGGATTTAATTTCATTTTTGGCTCCTCAAAGTGAATACGACTCGGATTGTGCACTATATTGCATTAATTCGGTTAATTTTTGGAATAACCTCAAAGCGACAAATTAAGGGCAAGTTAACTTCAAGTGAAACAACATAAGCCCACTATGTACTCCTTTGCTTTTGGACCCTTCCCCTTCTTCCAATACCATCTCGTATAGTTCTGCAAAGTCATCAATGTATGATCATTAAGTCATAATTGTTATACAAATACTAAATATCTAGTTCTTTCCAGGTATATTATGGTCATTTCCAGTTCCTTCATTGTCATTTACAATATGGCCATTACAGACTGACAATAAGGATGCTACTATGAATATGGTCATTTCCAATTAATTTATTGTCATTACTAATATGGCCATTACAGACTGACGACAAGGTCATTACTATGCATATGGTCGTTTCCAATTAATTCATTGTCATTTACCAGTATGTTATTGTCATTTCTAGTTCATTCATATAATCTTTCCAGTCAATCAGACAGTAAGGTCATTACTTTGAATATGATCATTTCATGTTCCTCTATAGTCATTTACCAGTATGTTACTGTCATTTCCACTTCGTTCATATAATCTTTCCGGTCAATCAGACAACAAGGTCATTACTATGCATATGGTCATTTCAGGTTCCTTCATTGTCATTTACCAGTATGTTATTGTCATTTCCAATTCTTTCATATAATCTTTCCACTTAATCAGATAATTTTCCTACTGATTTGGAAACCCATTTTCCCCTAACCTCACAGTTCTCAACTTCGTTATAGTAAACAATTAGCATGCCACACAAACTCAGCATAAACCCTTAATCACCATTCCTGTCATTCACAAACTTCATCGCGTCATATCTAAATATTGCCTAATCATTGCTTCCACCACTCACCCAGAAACGTCGACCACAGCACGAAACTTAAATGCCTAAACTTACCTTAGTGAAATGCCGCTGATGCTTGTTAACTACAATGGTGAATCACCACGCGCCACCCTTCGTCCTTCCACACAATCACACCAACGCGACCATGTTCGCCCTTCAAATAGCACACCCTTCCACTTCGAACTCCTCTGCTGTCTTACGCACACACTATTTCGGGGTCATCAACTATCCAACTTGCTGGCGTTTTTAGGGCATAAACGAAGATGGTGGAAGTGAGAAACCAGGAAGCACGAGTGGCAGTTTGCGCCTCTCTCTCTGCTTTCAAACTCTGACTGGCAGAAAGGTTTTTTAGTAATTGCCCAGCATTTGCATAATCCCAAATCAGGCAACACTTCCCTACCTGGTAATACATTTGCTTAGCTTCCCATTTTGGCATTTTATAATTTCAGGTTTCTTTATGTGTCATTTTCGCTTAGAATAGGCTTATAATCTAATTAATTATCACCTATGCGATTGATGGTTTTAGTGACTGCATTGTTAGTCAATCTTTTGAATTTCAAACCCCTCGCCAATGCTAAAATGGATTCACATTAAAAAAAAAAAAAACGGAGTTGATGACGTAGAGAATGAGGAGAGCAATATGTACAAACAAGTAACTCAATACTAATGTCATCTAATGTGAATCTACATATCGTAGAAGATTTTCTTTTAAGATACAAAAGTACATCTTTTGTATTCCATAATTGTCAACAAATCTAAGATAGAAGCAAGATCTCCTAATATGCAACTGGCCCAACAAAAAAAAAAAAAAGGTAAAAAGGAGAACAACTATCAACAGTTGGATTGAGTACAAGAAACTGATGCCTTTACGACTGAGGATGATATTCCTCTGATTCTAAATTTCGATAATTAAGAAAATAACCGTCAGTTCATAATAACTCAAGGAGAATAATCATCTGCACCTGAGTTGAGTTTGTGTGTCCATATTTACATACATATATGTAAATATATATATTAAAAAAATTAGTTAAAATAGTTATTTGTAAGAAATGTTTATTAGTTTTATAAATACATATTTAATCATTTGTATTAGAAACTATTCTTAATAAAAATTTCTTAATAAATACAATTAATGGGGATAATTTGAAAAAAAAATTATAAATTTAAAAAGTAAAGTAAATTAAGATTTTTTATTTAGGAACAAATTCCTCTATTAACCCCTGCATAAATGGGAAAAAGTTGTTTTAAGAGACGTTTATTTAGTAACAAATCCCTCTATTTAGGAACATAATTCATATTCCAATCCGTTGATATGAATGACTTGATATCCCAATAACTTGATGCCCTATAAGCAAAGATAATCTTTATCAATTTTTTTAAATAGGTACCACATTGAGAGATATTGGCCGGTTTGAAAAATTGACACGCTTCAACTTCAAATCTATCACTAGTAAAAATAGAGAGAAGCATTACTCCACTATTAGCAATGCAAGCCATGTATGTAATTGAAACATTTTTCTCTCTCCCTTCTTTTTATTCTATTTAAAAAACAATGGAATCGCTTTTTGGTTCTAACACTTTGGGTGGGTTGTTGCTCCTCAACAATAGCATTTCTCGAGGGAAACTCATCCGTCAATATGTCGGAAAGAGCAAACCCTCCATGAACCTGAGGAATGAAGGTTACCAAATGACCAAAATCCCACCCAAAAAAAAACAAAACAAAAACAAAAACAAAACAAAATCATTAAGGACCTCCACAAAGCCCGCTACTAGACAAATGGTGGCAAAAGTTGGAGAAATAGAGAGAAACAAGGAGAGATGCTTTATTATATTCTGCATTTCCTCAAATTTTCATGCTTGGCTAGACCATTGATTAAGAATTTTGGGATTAGAAAATTTTGTTTAAGATTTGCAAATAGAGGAGAAGAAGAAAACTATAACCAGCACTGACTAGATGAAGCCTAACGTTGTGTTTGGCTCGATAGAGGAAAAAGAAGGGAAGAGATTTTAATAAAGGGAAGGGGAGAGAAAGAAAGAAGAGGGTAGCTACAGAGGGGAGGGTATGGCAGGGGAGGGGAGGGAAGGGATTTTAATGAAGGGGAGAGAATGAGAGAAATTTTAATGATATCTTGTTTGGTTTGGAAGCGGAGGGGAGGAGAGTTAATCAAAATTTGACTATTTTAATCTTATAAAATTAAAATGAATTTTCCTACTTTTTTATTTTGTCAAGATATAAATACGTATAATACAATTTACCAACTTTGACTTGCCATAATAAAAATTATTTATGACTACTTATTATTTGAAGTTGAGAAGAAGATGACGATTGATAGACTCAATTGTGCGGCGGCAACTTCTTAGGGTGTGGGCATAGCAGATTAGGGTATAGAAAAACAAGAGGGTTGAAAACTCCAAAAAGCAAGAGAACAATTAAAATATTTTACTCAGATTAATTTGGGAGTATAAAATTTTATTTTTCATATCTCATCTCTCCTAAAAAAAAAACTCTATTTTTGGAGGGGGGTTAGAAGGAAATAGGAGGAAAGGAGAATTACTCTCCTCTTTAAAAAATATCTCAACCAAACGAGGGGAAGGAAGCAACTCCCTTCCCTTCCTTAAAAAATGTACTAGTCAAACAAGGGGAGGGGAGTCCTCCCCTCCTTTCAAAAAAACCCATACCAAACATAATGTAAGAGAAAGGGAAAACTTGAAGCAGTGTAAAAATTTATGTAAGGGCTATCTTGGTCATTTTACTTACTTAAATAATACTCTTCTGGTCCTTAATATATGACTTAATTGTTAAATTAATTTTGGTCCTAAATATAAAACCTATTTCTCATATTTATCAATTTTTTCTAAATTATCCGTATGTATGCTCCCTCAACCATAATTAAGTAGGAGAAGGAGGGAGGATAATAAGAAAGATGATTATGATGTTTTAGGAAAAAAATTATATTTTTTATAATCAATTAACTTACGTACAACCATAATTAAGTAAAAAAAGGAGGAAGGATAATACGAAAGATGATTATGATGTTTTAGGAAAAAAATCATATTTTTTATAATCAACTAATTTACGTAACTTCTTTAATGTAATCAAATGAATTAAATAGTTCTTATACTAAGGACCATATGAGTAAAAAATATATAAAATTTTCGTTCCATATTAATAATATGCCGAACACAATGTAAACTAGAAATGTTTACCATTACTATTATTATTATTATTATTTCTTCTTTCTATGCATCTTTTTTTTTTAATAACAGGATTTTAGGAAAAGGATTGGCTCATCCACGATCCAAAAATAGGATATTTAACGCTTGATCTACTGGGACCTATCCCTACAAGCATTGGAGTATGACAAACAAGCCTTTTTTTTTTCTGGCCCAATAGGTAGGATCTTCCAATTTCACTATGCTGCGATGATACCTCTCCTAGCGCTGTGACTAGAGTCATGACAAAGTGGCACTCCCCAGAATTAAGCTCCTTTTGTTTGGTGAGAGAGTCCGACCTTCTCGCTAGCTGAACCCGCAGACAAGGGGTAAAAAGCAAAAGAAACATTTTATTAATAACTAGAAACAAGTCTAATCCTTTCTATGCATCCTTTTTCAGTGGTATATATCTAATCTAATCGAAGTATAAAATCCCAATCAAAGAAGGAGGTCCAAAGTATAGGGAAATTGCACTAAAAGGAAATGACAAAGATATTTACCGTTAACGGCCTTAAATTCCCATAATTAGTATTAGAGCCGGCATGACCGGGAGGGGTGTGAAATTACCAGAATACCCCTTGATTCTCTTTTCTCTTGAAATCTCGTAATGCCGGCTTGAAGCAAAAATGGATCCGATCAACCAACGATTAAGTAGGCCGGATATGTTGTTCCACTTTCGTCTCCCATTGCTTTGTTGCTACAGTGTGTATATTCAAATCACGTTATCTTTGTTGTTCATTTTTTAGATTTATTGGCTTTTGATTTTATTTTCCCCTCTAGATAACCTGTGAGATATATATATATATATATATATATGTATATTATTCCTCTTGGAAACATGACAAGGTTTTTTTTGGTTAATACAAACATGATAAGATTTTAACTGACATAAAATATTATTGTTTGACATCGAATCCCAGAATACCATTGACATTGACAAGATTGACATAAAATAACATCAAATGTCAAATATTATTTTTTAAATGATATGATATATATAAAATAAAATATATAAAAATTATGACATGTTAGTTAAGGGGGAGTTGATATCAGAGCTTTTAATTTAAATCCTTATATGTTAAAAAGTGATGTGCAATTAGCTCAAAATTCAGAAGGATTTTGTGTATTTTAATCTGTTGAGAAGGAATCTATGATGTCAAAGCTAATCCTCGATTAAAATACACTGCTATGAAACCAGTTTCAGTGCTCATCATCTTGATGAGTATTTTAAGCTCATCAGATCTAAATCGTCTATATCTGATTTGAACGATTCAGATTTAAAATTTTTAATTAATTATTTTTAAATACAAAAAATTATTTTTTGAAAAAATAATAGTTGAGAGATTATCTCTGTTTTAGATTTTATACATATTAAAATAAATATTTTGAAAAAAAAAATCAAATCTGAATCATTAAAATGAGATATGAACAATTTAGATCTGATGAGTTTAGGCTGCTTATCAAAGTGATAAGCACCAAAACTGGTTCTGACTGCTGTCGGGGTTTTATGTGCTCCATTGCTAACAAAATATATGGAGAGAGGGGAGATTTGGATTCTCTCCACTTCTTTTCCCATCCTCTTCCTCTCCACTATCCTCTTTTTCCCTTCATAACTATTGGATCAAAATTCCAATGATTCAGATTGATATCTTATAAAAATAATATTATTAAAAAAATAAATAAATAAATTTAAACTGTTAAAATATGGTCTAAACAGTTAATAACTATAATAAAAAAAAGTTGAAAAAAATTTGCTCTGTAATAATAATCTGTAGATATGAGCTGTTCAAATTAGATTTTAATAGTTTAAATTTATTTATTTATTTTTATAATTATATTTATTTTTATAAAATATTGTAAAATATTAAATCTGAATCATTAAAGTTTTGATCTAATGGTTGTAAAGGGCCAAAGAGGATAGTGGAGGGAAAGAGGATGGGAGAAGAAGTGGAGAGAATCCAAGTCCGAGAGAGGGGTGGGGGGAAAAAAAACAAAGGCAATATGCCCATCTAATTATTTGCTGCATCGCATTTATTACCCCTATGATGTTGAGGAAATCCCATATATGAAGAAAATGAAGAACGTAACGTTACGCGTTGAACGGCCAAAAAAACAACAATCAATTCGGAAGTAATGAGCACCCTGAGTTTATCATATATGGATCATCTATATTTTATTTTAATGGTCCAGATTTAATTTTTTATTTATTCAAAATAATTATTTTAATATGTATAGAATCTAAAATAAAGATAATTTCTTAACTATCATTCTTTCAAAAAATAGTTTTTTATTTAAAAATAATTAATTAAATATTTTAAATTTGAATCGTTCAAATTAAATATAGACACTCTAGATCTGATGAGTTTAGGGTGCCTATTAAAGTGATGAGCATTAAAATTGATTCCCAATTAATTAGAGTCACAATAATATAATATAAACTCACATACGTACAACTAAGAATTTCTGTCTGTTAACATAGAACAATATAAAGGACAATCCCATCACACACTAACATATTGCCATTTAGAAAGAAAGTGAAGTATTCAAATGACCATCATCTTGTTGGCTCTAAGTTTTCTCTCTCTTGAAGTGCGTGCACTCCATTCCTGCCTGCGATGGACGATCACGGTCACCGGAAGATGCCACCTGATCGACCTTCAGATGCCCTGACTTGTGGGAGCAAGAAGAAGACGAAGAATGTTGGGGCCCAAGCAAATAGTTCCCCTGTTTCCCAGATCACCATCTCGGACTCGGCTATGACGGAAAAAGTTTCAAACGAAGAAGAGGTTGCTATGGAGTCTGACTGCGAACACCGAAAAAGCAAGCCAAATGTCGAAGCGAAACAACCATCATACCGAGATTCACTGCTGGGTTTCAACGGTATTGCCAACAGCTACAGCCATATGGAGGAGGATGAGCTACTATCGGATGTCCTAAACAGGGAATGGGAAATACCTGAACCTTCCCCTGAACTACGAGCAATAATAGAAAAATGCCTCGTGATTCCCATCTCGCCTGAAGAATACAGCGACTGGTGCAAACCATGGAACGCCGCCCTTGTCGTCACTGTCTTAGGACGAAGGTACAATGTCTACAATCTCAAACCTCACCTGAGCAAGATTTGGGGATTGAACGAGAAGGATTTTGAGTTAATCGATATCCCAAATAATTACTTCATAGTCCGTTTTCAACAAAACGAAAGATGGGCAGACACCTACAAGAAAGTCTTGTACGAGGGACCCTGGGTGGTTCAACAGCATAGTGTCTTGATCTAGCAATGGACTCCATACTTTGATGCTTATAACAATCCGCTGAGGCGTATTGTGACATGGGTTCGAATACCAAACATACCGATGCACTGCTACAATAGAGACTTCATCGCAAGACTGGGTGATCACATAGGCAGAACTCTAAAAGTCGACATGAACACCCTGGAGGACATCACGAAAGAGACGTCAAGAGTAGAAAGAGGAAAGTATGCGAGAATTTGTGTTGAATTAGATCTACAAAAGAAACTGGTCCCAAGAGTGGCAGCAGCAAATGTGGTGTATATGGTGGAGTATGAAGGGCTCAACCTGATTTGTTTTGCTTGCGGAAGGTACGGGCATAGGAAGGAAAATTGCCCCTGGAGCTACGCCCAAACACAGAGTGGGGGAAAACCATCATCGGAAAACCAGGAAATCGTGATGCAAAGAACGATGCCAGAGAAGAGGGACACAAATGCCGATGAAGAGTTTGGCCAGTGGATGATAGTGGGAAAAAACAATAAACCCCGATTTCCAAGGAGAGAACCTATGAGAGACAAAAGATGAGCAGGGAAAGGACCTAAGGGTGTTAGAAAACAACGGGAAGGAAGTATAAGATCACGTTTCGGGCCACTGTCAGAGCTAATGGAAGATGATGAAAAGGTGTCAGAGAGCAAGATTGCTAGTGAAATCCCAGAATCCAGTCACCCGAAAAGAACTGAGAGAGGAATAGTAATCTATGAGGAAAAGAAGGATCAGATAAGATAGACAGAGACGGCCCTGGAAGCTAAGAAAAGTGGCGGTAAGAGGGGAAATCAAAAGGGCAAAGAAGTGAGTAGACATTTAGGGAAAGGCAATATTAACCCTAATGGGCTAGTAGTGCAAAAGATGGCCCAAATGAGAACGGAGAATCAAGAAGAGGATATGTCCTATGAGAGGACCGAAGCAGAAACAAGCAGACAGGGCCAGAAGTCAATGGGCCGAAGGGAACATGTTGTGGTTAGAGGTAATTTAAAGAATATGGGCTCAGAAGTGGACCGATCAAACGAGATGATGGTAGAGGTGGAAAACGCAAAAACCATCCTATACTTAGAAGGGCCACAACCAATGAATACCACTGGACTGAATATCACCGATGAATCTGGAGTTTCCTCACCATGCAATACTCTCCACGATAACAAGATTCTAGTGATGCATAGTAGACAACACAAAAACTGTCTACCTAAGCCAGGAGACCAAATTATTGCCGTCAATGACAGAGGAATGACTGTATCAACAGCATGCCCGATCTGGGAGGATGAGGCGACATTGGTCGAGTAAGCTTTCTTTTACTTTTTTCCCTCTTCTTGTTTTGCCATCATGATTATTGCCGCATGGAATTGCAGAGGTGCTGGAAGTAGAAGCTTTCCACACACCATTAAAGATATTGTTGGAAGAAATAGAATTGACATTTTGTGCCTTTTAGAAACTCGCATAAGTGGTCATTGAGCAGAAACAGTTGTTAGAAGATTGGGTTTCTCATATTGGATCCGGATTGAAGCTACGGGTTTTGCTGGAGGTATATGGTTGCTTTGGAATGAGGAGGATACCCAAGTGGACTATATATGCTCCAACACACAATTGCTACATTGTAGGCTAATTGACAGGAGGAGAAATAAATCTTGTGTTACTACTTTTATTTACGGAGAGACTACTCATTTGAGAAGAGAGTTACTTTGGCAAAGTCTGGGATGTATTGCTGAGAGTACTAACGAAGCTTGGCTGATCCTGGGTGATTTTAACTGTTTTCTTCGACACTCAGATAAGATGGGCGGAGCCCCACCACACACAACATCAATGAAGAAATTTGGAGACTGCATTCAAAAAATAGGTTTGTTGGAAGTGCCTTTTGTTGGGGAGAAATTTACTTGGGAAAAGAAAAAGGTGAAAGAACGGCTGGACTGGGTTTTCAGCAATACTCAATGGGACCTCGAATTTCCTCATTATAAAGCCTACCACACGTTAAAATATAAATCTGACCACAGGGTAGTGGTAGTCTCTGATAGAGGTAAGGACCATAATTGCAGACCCACACAACAATATTTCACTTATCAGCCTGCCTGGGCTCTTGAGGAGGGGTTTCCTGACATAGTCTACCAAGCATGGGAAGGGAAAGAATGGTGTGAAGGAATCAGCAACTTTGCAACTAAAGCCAAGATCTGGAATCAGGAAGTGGTTGGCAATATTCCCGCAAGGAAGAGACAGATCTTAAAAAGACTTGAAGGGATTGATAAGGCAAGAAAAGATAAAATCTCAAATGGTCTATGGAAACTGGAACGCAAGTTATGGCAAAACTATAATAAGCTGGTGGCACAAGAAGAACTCCTCTGGTTCCAAAAATCAAGATGCAAATGGCTGGAATGGGGAGATAAAAATACCAGTTTTTTCCATGCTTCAACAAAATTGAAAAGAAAAAGACAGTTTGTGGAGGCTCTAAAGAATGAGGAAGGCACCTGGATAACTGACCAACAGGAGTTGTGCAGAATGGCAGGAGATTTCTTCCAAAAGCTCTACACAAAAGACTGTATTGTTAATGATAACCTTGATTGGGACACTGTCTTTCCTCTTTTGTCAGACACGGATCTTGAGCTGTTACACATAGGGGTAACTGAAGGAGAGATAAAAAACGCAGCCTTCACAATGGGTGCCTTCAAGGCACCAGGACCGGATGGTTTGCAAGCTCATTTTTTCCAGAATTAGTGGAATACTATTGGCCTTAAAATATGCAGGTTTATTAAGGAGGCTTGGGAGAATCCAAAAAAAATTGGTGAAATTAACAAAACACATATTGTTCTCATTCCCAAAGTGGACAACCCTAAAAAACTAACAGATTTCAGACCGATATCATTATGCAATGTAAGCTTCAAGATCATAACCAAAATCATTACAAATAGACTCAAACGGGTGATGGGTTACCTTGTGCAGCCCCAACAATGCAGTTTTATAGCTGGAAGACAAGGGAGTGACAATGTGATCATAGCTCAGGAAGCAATCCATACTATGAGGAATAAGAAAGGAAGGAAAGGTTTTGTGGCCATTAAAGTTGACATGGAAAAAGCCTATGACCGCCTAGATTGGAGTTTCTTGAGGAAAACCCTACTTACCTTAGGTCTCAAAGAGGGCATGGTTAACCTTATCATGGCTTGTACTTCTTCAGCCTCTATGAAAGTTGTGTGGAATGGGGTGACCTCACACTCATTCAAACCAACAAGAGGAGTAAGGCAAGGTGATCCTCTCAGTCCTTATTTGTTTGTTTTATGCATGGAGCGATTGGGGCAAGTGATCTCAAGAGAAGTGGAACAGGGGAACTGGAAAGGGATAAAATTGAGTAATTCGGGACCAACCATTTCCCATCTCTTCTTTGCGGATGACTTGTTTCTGTTTGGAGAAGCCTCAAGTGATCAGATAAGTGTGATGCGTGATATAATGCAGACCTTTTGATACTTCAGGTCACCGAATTAACTTAGCCAAGTCAAAGGCTTTTTTCTCAAAAAAATGTAAGTTTCCACCGGGCAAGAGAATTGAGCCAGCAACTAGGCATTGGTATAACTAGTGACCTGGGGAAGTACCTTGGAATTCCTTTGTTACATAAAAGACTGACGAAGGCTGTACATCTCCCAATCATACACAAGGTTCAAAAGAGATTAGCAGGTTGGAAGGCAAATTTTCTGACAATGGCTGGTAGATCCATTCTAATCAAATCGGTAATCTCAGCGCTGCCAAGCTACCAAATGCAAACCATGTTGCTTCCTATAGGAATCCTAAAGGAGATAGAGAAATGTAGCCAGAATTTCCTATGGAATCAATTCCATGAGGGAAGGAAAATGCATCTGATTTCATGGGAGAAAATTAAACAGGAGAAAGAAATGGGGGGACTGGGTATAAAAGATCTAAGATACCAAAACATTGCTTTCATCATGAAATTATGCTGGGGAATTATGACAAAGCCAGATGCTTTATGGGTTCAATGCCTCAAAAAGAAATATAGGTGTGGAGACGGTGACTACCCAGTAGTGATCAAAAAGCCAAACTCCTCCATAATATGGCGTAGTATTACATCTGTGTGGGATCAATTCTATGCAAGGCTTGGGAAGCATATAAATAGTGGAAACAACACTTTGTTTTGGTGGGAGAAATGGTCATCGTTGGAGGAACCTCTCATCCATTTAGCCGAGAGAAACTTCCATTTAATAAATCCTAGTGCACGAGTTAAAGATTTTGTTGGAAGCAATGGATCGTGGAACATACAGTGCTGGGAGGTTTTCTTTCCAAAGTGGGTCATCAACATACTACGGAATGCTAAGCCCCCTAGTGGTAACTTAGACGATGAAATCATCTGGAGATGTAGTAATGATGGGAACTTCAGTGTCAAGTCTGCATATCAAATGATAAATCACCAACATGACCAAAGTCAAGGCATCTGGTGGAAAAGATTGTGGAAACTTCCGGGAGAAAATGAAAATGTTTCTTTGGCAGGCCTTTCATGAGAGATTACCAACCAACCTTCTTAGAGCCAGCAGAGGGATAAACACGAGTGCTGAGTGCCCTTTTGAGTGTCAAAGAGAGGAAGACACTTTGCATATCCTGCGTGATTGTGAGATAGCGAGAGATATATGGAACAAAATTATTAAACCTAACCATCTGGAAAACTTTTATTCTTGTTTGAATTTGCAGGTCTGGCTAAGGAGAAACCTCTCACAAGAGCTGGGAAAGCACTAATTTGCCCGTTGGCCCTGGGCCAAAACTTTCAGCACAGTTTGTTGGATCCTTTGGAAGAATAGATGCAGAGGAGTAATGGAGGGGCACAGATCTTCAGCACAGGACATCCTTAACACTTTTGCTACTTACTAATGGAATACACGGATCAAGGGAAGTTCAAACACCAAATCTTCCAACTCAACCAACAGGAATTGCGATGGTCACCTCCGCCAACGGGAGTGTTTCGTCTCGACACAGATGGCTCGGTGAATCTACAGCAAGCTGCATGTGGTGGAACCATAAGAGATGAGAACGGTAATTGGATTACAGGTTTTCAAAAACGACTTGGACGTGTCCCCTCAACCATAGCAGAACTAATTGGGATTACCACTGGACTTCAAATCTGCAAACAACAAGGTTTTGACAAAGTGTTGGTCTATACCGACTCACTTGAGGCTATCCACCTACTCATGATAGACAGTGGAGGACACCATCCTTTTAGTACAGAGATCACTGAAGGGAGGAGGCTGATATTCTCTGATTGGGAAATTGAACTTAGATATGCACCTAGGGAGTCCATACAGTGTGCAGATTTTCTGGCAAGAGAAGCACATCACATCGTGGAGGACATGAAGATTTTAAACGAACCCCATCCTGGATGTTTTGATCGCCTACGTTTAGATAGGGTTTAAATGTAGTTGTTGTGTTGTACTGATTTTTCTTTAGCAAGTTCATCTTGCCCTTTAACCAAAAAAAAAAGAAAAAAAAAAGAAAGAAAGTGAAGTAACATCATCTGTTGAATCCCCAGATGCAGAAGAATCAGGCATTCAATATCGAATATGGTCATTCTAGCTAGGGAGAAAACTTAATTTAAAGAATTTGTTAGATATCTCAGCACAACTCGCTTAAAGGTATAAACCTTTTAGTTATACATTGAACTTTGCTATCATCCATACAAGTATGATCATTTGTTGTATATGTAACTTCAAGATCTTAGGTTCTTCTACAAAATTCTCTCCTTACTTTCTCAAAATGCAGGGCTTGGTTTGTCAGCTCATATGTCGTCAATTGAGTGAAGATGTGAAGGTTCTCATTAATTGGAGAAAAAATTTTATTGAATTCATCAGGTGCATCTTCTTGTTCCCATTTTGCTCTACTCCATTGAAGTTTTTTTTCCCCATCCCATTTCTCCTCTTATTACTTTAGCTTTTTGCTTGACAATTTTGTAAGGGCCTGTTTGGTTTGAGGGGAGAGGAGGGTAGGGAAGGAGATGGGAGCTTTTATTCTCATCTTGTTTGGTTTGATTAAAAAGGAAGGGAGGAAAGGATATTTAATGATTTTGGTTTAAGAAGGGAAGGGGAGGGATAGTAATAATCAATTTATCATTTTACCTTTACATATTAGTTTATATTTTTTATTGATATATTATATAAATTAATTTACATCTTAATTTAAATTATGTAATTTAATAAAAATTCAATCTTATCATGTTAATATATGCATTAAAAAATTGGTACAGTAATTTTTTATTCTAATTAATATAGTAATATATTTGGAATAATCAAATTAACAAATTTTATATGCTCTAAGAAAAATGAAATTTTATTCTCTTTAGGCTATCCTTTTTTTCAGCTTTAAAATATATTTATAAAAAAATTAATTTTATAATATTATAATTTTTTATTTTTAATTAATTTTTGTTATAATATATTTTTAATTATAATAATTTTTATTTTTTATTTTTTTACCCAGGATAGTATAGTTTTTATTTGAAATAAATATTATAATAATATATTTTATGGGTAGTAGTGGAATATTAAAAAAAACCATAAGGGTATGATGATCCAAAAATTTAGCTCCCCTTCAAAAACCCCCAATTTGGAGGGGATCTAAAATGAGGGGAGGGGAGGGGGGGGGGAGGGGCAATTTTGGCTTCCCTTCCTTTCAAAATTTTTAACCAAATGAGGGAGGGGCTTATTTTCCCTCCCCTCCCCTACTTTCCCCTCCAACCAAACACGCCCTAAGAGAAAGACTTTGGAGTTTTGGACAATAATTAAGTCCTGTCTGTTCTAAATTTCTCCCAATGCACCCTCCATTTGAAATGCTAGCTAGTTCTGGTACAAAGAGAAGTGACAACTTTCTTAATCTAGGGAGGAAAATATTTGTTGTTCGTTTTTTAAAGAATGAACAGCTTATGATGCTACTTATTTTTTGGGACAATCTTCAACTATGAGCTCTTCTAAGTTGACAAGGCTGTGTAAAAAATACATGGTGAATATGGTGGTTACCTCAGGGTAAGTGTGCAATGATAATAAATTTAGTTCACAAAAAATGGAATTGCCAAGAGTTGACTTGTTAATGATGCTTCTCAGATTTTTCATGTAGAATATGGTCAAGAATTGCATAATCCTAGTTGTTTCAGATTCTCCAACCGAAATTGGGTGAGATTGTTGATGGTCATGTGGCGATCCAAGAAAAATGCGCAGAATTTAGAGAAAATGGACTTCATCAGGAAAAACTTGACGTATACAAATTTTAAGTTAGGATTGCTTTCTTTAATTATCAACTCAATAGCAGTCGCTACATGTGATACCAATCTTGGCTTGTGGTGGCCGATGATGAATCTAAAATCAAGCAGACACCTTTCTCTAGGATTCAAGAAATTAACTCTTGGGATATACACATCCAATGCTTGCAACGTTTCTAATCCATTGATTTCTGCAAGAATGTCTTCAATGTTCTGGAGCCACCCTTCATTATCGGAGTTAATACCAATTTTTAAAACTTTCAATTAAGCGAGCTGGGGTAGAACATCAAGAGGAATCACTGCACACCTAGAATCATCATTATGAAATGAGAGAAATAAGCTTTCCAAATTGCTCAACTTTTCTATCTCCTTTGGCGAATGTGTGATCAGGGTGCCAGCAAGATCAAGTGTCGTGAGATTACTAAGTCGACCAACCTCTTGTGGGAGAAAAAAAGCTCAGAATCTTTTAGATAAAATTCTCTAAGCTTCTGTCAATTGAAAATTGAGCTTGGGAGTTCATGTATTCGTGCATGACAAGTCCAGGATGCTAAGCAGAGGCACATGATCAAAAAATGAGAATGGAATTTTCATCAAATTAAGGTTGTTTCCCAACAATAATCTTCCAAGTTTGGGAAGATTCAAACATTCCGAAAGATGTGCAATCTGAGTGCCAGAAATATCGCACTCCTCAAGGTTATGGAGTTTCCAAATTTCTTGTGGGAGCTTCTCCAATCGCTCACACCCTGCCAACCTCAATGTTTCAAGATTCCCAAGTCTAGCAATCCGTGACGGCAATTCCAGCAATTGCGAACAATCTTCTAAAGACAAAGTTTCAAGCTTTAGGAGATCAAACATTGCTTCTGGTAGTGTTTCCAGCATACAACCTTCCACATTCAATTTTTAGCTTGAGCCTGGGTAATTACAGCATATAAATTTCGCATGTGAGTATTGGATAAGTTTAAAACTTGGAGGTTTAAAATTGCTGGTTCCAATGCTCCTTCACTCAAGTTCTTAAGAATTTCCTCCCCCAACGTGTGCAAGATAATCTTAATATCCTCAGGCAATAGGATATGCCGACCTCGGGCGTCTTCCAATTGCAGTAAGACAGAACATTCCATGAAAAGACTCTTTAGGAAGATACCATCAACAACGAAAACAACGAAAACATTTTCTCATGGCATAGACCTTTATAATATATCCCTTCAAACTTACATTCTCTCTACTTGTAGAACTGTCATGCTGCTGAGCTGACTTAGACATCATCTTTGGTGCGATTGGTCGCTTTCAAAATGCAAAGAATAAAGCCTTACAAATATCATTTGTTATGATATTTAAATAATGATCAGCAACAGTAATCTAACTTCTTATTCGATTGATGCCAGCCTAATTTTAGAAAAGATTTCTATGCGAGAAGAGAGCCTCCTAATTAAGAAAAAATTACTAGAAATTCATAGAGCATTAATTTATAACTCAAAGCCACTAAAACTTTATCCTAGGACCAGTCTAAGATTATTCTAAAACAACCTTAGAGTTACTCTAGATGACCCAAAATAATTTATTATTAAATTCTCGCAATTAAGATTTTGTAATTATTATTAAATTCATCAGAAGGTTACTCTCTAAAACTATTCTAGGAGTTGAAAGCCATCTCAAGAAATCTAAAATCATCTTTCAAATCCATATGCCTTTATAACTTAATTAGTTCACCATAATAGGAATAAATTACATATAAACTGAATCTATGATACTATCTCTGGTTCTTAATATAAGAGTTAGTTAACTAATTTGAGTAGATTAAGAAAAACTAGTTAAATTAGTTATTTGTAATAAATATATGTTGTCTTTCTTAAATATCCTTACTAATCAAGTGTATCAGCTAAAACTACCATTATTACAAGGACTACTTTAAAAAAATTAGATAAATATGAGAGACAAAGTAGATTGGGATCTTATATTTAGGATGAAAATAAAAGTTAAACAAGCTTTTATATTAAGGACCGGAAGTAGTGTATGTGTATATGAAAAGAAAGACGCGGAAAGTTAACGTCAAAGACTCCATAACATTATAATGGATGAGGAAGTTTTTACAACAGTAATATATGTACGTGTGCATATTAGCGCGCATGTGTCAAAAGAGAGGAACCTTGATATGTATATGTGAATGAATTGACATATAGTGCCTCCTTCCACTAAAGATCACACACACACACACACACACACACACACACACCGAATTAAACACTAACACACATATATAAACCAATATGAACATTCGAAATTCACTCATAGTGAAGGTGAGAAAGGTGCCAAGAGGAATGCCATTAGCTTTCAATAATAAAAAGAACAAATATGTGAAGGAGGCACGCTATTATACCTGAATAGAATACTTGCCGTATGTGATGCTAAGAAGGGAAGAGGGGTATGAAAGGAGAGGGAAAATAAAGAAGTAAAAGACGAAAGAGAATCTTGCGAAGTGTACTTGTTGGGAGAGATGAAAACTCCTTGTATTTTGATCTTTCAAAGCGATACTCTTGATCCAATTAAAAAAAAAAAGATGAAAGAGAACTTGGGGTGTTTTACTAATATAATCTGTTTAGGATTTATAAAATTTAAATTAAATTTTCTCATGTTATCTATGTTATTATTAAGACAATCCTGTTAGATATATAAATCTTCTTTTAAGATAACTAAAAGAAATTTGAGATATATTTAAGATTTAATTAGATTTTTCTGATTATTTTCTTGATATTTTACTGTCTTTTTATTTATTTTTAAATATACATTCACGTTGTGAGTGTGATTTTTTGCTATCTTTTATCACAAATATACACACAATATTATGATTATTTTCTTAAGGGGCACTATTTCGCTTTAAGTCGCTAATAAAAAATTCGGATGTTGCATGGTCATCTCATAATAATTGAATTTTAAAGCTTAATAAAATGATGTTATTAACAAGAATTAGTTGCAAGACAAATCATAAATTAAAATTTGATTAAAACAAGGACATAATTAGGATATAACTCAAGCTTCTAAATTTTTTGGATAATTTTATTTTTCCTTAAGCTGGAAGTTTTTGACGGGGAAATGAAGATATTTCGAGAGATTTTTTCCTGAAAAGGAAAAAAAAAAAAAAAAGAAGCAGAATAGTCCTATATTATCAAGAAAACAAAACTGAATATCCAGAAAACCAAATTCACACTTGTTTATTTTAAGCTAAGTATACATTTAGCTTTTTAAACTTTTATAAGGTTTTAATTTAATTTCTTAATTTTAAACAGTATATATTTAGTCCTTTAATCTTGAAAATTATTGACAAAAAATGGTGACATTGAGATTTTAATATTGATAAAATATTCTCAAATACTAACATATTATTTATTTTAAAAAAATGCTAACATGTTAAGTTTAATTTCTAAAACAATCATGATTGTTACAAAAAAAAATCATCATCTAAGCCTATTGATTTTAGGGTTGAAAAATAAAAAATGTACTTTTTAAAATTAGGGGACTAAATCAAAATATTATCTAAAGTTAAAGAAACAAATACACACTGTAGTCTTTATTTTTGTGTTTTAGAAGGGAAAACACATGATGCCTTTTCTCCTTTCTTTCTGTTTTTTGGGCCAAAAACAATTAAATTTTCTATTGTTAGATCAATTCTTCAGATTTTACTGGTGATTTGTAAGGTAAAAAGTTTCTTGAAGTTTTGAAAAATTCACTTGTAAATTTTGAAAAATGCTTGAGAAAGATATATATATATATATATATATATATATAGAGAGAGAGAGAGAGAGAGGATGAATTATGAAGCCTATATTACAAGTTTGTGGAATATATGCAAAAAACAATTCAAAGCATTACTCAACAGTTCACAAATGGAGATTCTAATTCCCAACTGGAGTTTGTCTCAGTTAGGTAATACAAATACAAATTACATACCCAAATCATACCAGCCTACACTCAAGTTTGTATCAGTTTTCAGGGAGTTTCTGCATTTGTTTGAACTAAGAATTTCAAGTTTTCCTCGAGAAACAAATTGGCATTAGTTAAAATCTTGTTTGGTATGTTTGAAATAAGATAGAGCTATTTTGTATTACTATGTTTGCCACAATAGAAATACAATAAAAATGCTAAAATTATCATAGCAATTTACCAAATTATCCTTAATATTTGATACTCTTTTGATCCTTAACATAGAATTTAATTTAAGAATTGATGTTAATTTTATATGTAAGATGTATTTTATATATTTTTAATTTTTTCAAATTAATTCTATTAATATTCCCTCTACAATAGTCAAGTAAGAGAGGCAGGGAAGAAATTAAGAAAAATGTTTAGAGTGTTTTAGAAAGACATATCATATTAACTAATTTAACTAACATTCTTAATCTAGTCAAATTAGTTAATTGAGTCTTACATTAAAGATCAAGGAATATGATAGAATCATTTGTTTAAGGGAACGATTTGGGCCAACTTGGATGGAAAAAGGAAGGGGAGAAGGATTAATCTAATTCCTTCATATCAAACTTAGTATTGCCTCATTTCATCACGTTTTCCCTTTCCCTTATCCAAATTAACTCAACAAGTATAACATTATGATTCACATGAGAAGGCCCCCCCCCCAAAAAAACTACTGTTTAAAAACATATCCTCTCTACATTCATTACTCACTTTACATTCTAAAAAATGTTACTTCCCTCCAATCCTAAATATAAAACCTATTTTGTAATGTAAATTACACTACAAAATGAGTCTTATATTTAGAACCGAGGAGTAAAATGTAACCACATTTTTATATCTTTGCAATGAGGACACTTAGAAGTTAGAGTAACAGGGAACCCATGGGGGGGCAAGTAGGGGAGATCAACGTTGAAGGTTATGAGGGTATTTTGGTACTTTCACATTATAGTTAAGATCACTGTCCTTATTGATATTATGCAAATTTAAGGTCCTTAATAACAAATACTTTT